>NW_016802926.1:365670-380937 GCF_001698545.2 Rhinopithecus bieti | reverse complement strand
CTAGTTTTGGAGGCATGTTTTTTGTCTCTAACATTTGTCTCTAACAAAAATAGTTTTTAACAACAAAATTTGATTCTTTTTTCTGTATAAAGGCCATTCAAAGTAAAACACAAAACATAAAGAAAATAATTATTTTAAACACTTAAAATTTAGGGAATGGAAAAGAACTGTCTACTACATGCCAACCTCCTAAGGCTTCCAGTTGTGGTTCCTTCCTTCCTTCCTTCCTTCCTTCCTTCCTTCCTTCCTTCCTTCCTTCCTTCCTTCCTTTCTTTCTTTCCTTTCCTTCCTTTCCTGTCTTTCTTTCTTCTCCCTATAATCCTTTTATCACCTCCCCTCCTCACACTCGGTCTGGCTTACAGTTTCGTTCCGCGACTAGCCCTCCCCCACCTGCCCAGCAATTTCCTCTTAAAAGGTGACTGGAGCTAAAGACATAGTCAAGGTTAATGCTCCTTTTTCTTTATCCAACCTCTCCCAAATCAGTTAGCATTTAGGCTCTTTTTCATCAAATATGAAAAACCCAGCCCAGTTCATGGCTCATTTGGCAGCAACCCTGAGATGATGCTTTACAGCCCTAGACCCCAAAAGGTCAAAAGGCCGTCTTATTCTCAATACACATTTTATTACCCAATCTGCTCCTGACGTTAAATAAAACTCCAAAAGTCAGATTTCGGGCCTCAAACCCCAAAACAGGACTTAATTAATCTCACCTTCAAGATGTATAATAATAGAATAAAGGCAGCCAAGTAGCAACGTATTTCTAAGTTGTAATTCCTTGCCTCCACTGTGAGACAAACCCCAGTCACATCTCCAGTGCACAAGAACTCCCAAACGCCTGAACCGCAGCAGCCAGGTGTTCCTCCAGCTCTGCCTCCCCCAGGAACTTGCTTCAAATGCCGGAAATCTGGCCAGTAGGCCAAGGAATGCCCGCAGCCCTGGATTCCTCCTAAGCCCTGAACCATCTGTGTGGAACCACACGAAAAATTGGACTGTTCAACTTGCCTGGCAGCCAATCCCAGAACCCCCGGAACTCTGGCCCAAAGCTCTCTGACTGACTGCTTCCCAGACCTTCTCAACTTAGCGGCTGAAGACTGACACTGCCTGATCGCCTCTGAAGCCTACAGGACCATCACAGACGCTTTAGGTAACTCTCAAGTGGAAGGTAAGTCCGTCCTTTTCTTAGTCAATTTGGAGGCTACCCACTCCACATTACCTTCTTTTCCAGGGCCTGTTTCCCTTGCCTCCATAGCTGTTGTGGGTATTGATGGCCAGGTTTCTAAACCTCTTAAAACTCCCCAACTCTAGTGCCAACTTAGACAATACTCTTTTAAGCACTCCTTTTTAGTCATCCCCACCTGATCAGTTCCCTTATTGGGCCGAGACATTTTAACTAAATTATCTGCTTCCCTGACTATTCCTAGGCTACAGCCACACCTCATTGCCGCCTTTTCCTCCAGTTCAAAGCCTCCTTCACATCCTCCCCTCGTATCCCCCCACCTTAACCCACAAGTATAGGATACCTCTACTTCTTCCTTGGGGACTAATCACGCACCCCTTACCATCCCATTAAAACCTAATCACCCTTACTCCACTCAATGCAGTATGTCATCCCACAGCACGCTTTAAAGGGACCGTGCCCTGTAGCCTTTTTATCCAAACAACTTGACCTTACTGTTTTAGCCCACTAGCCCTCACGCTGCCCTAATACTTTCAGAGGTCCTCAAAATCACAAACTATGCTCAACTCGCTCTCTACAGTTCTCATAACTTCCAAAATCTATTTTCTTCCTTCCACTTAATGCATATACTTTCTGCTTCCTGGCTCCTTCAGCTATACTCACTCTTTGTTGAGTCTCCCACAATTACCGTTGTTCCTGAGTCCGACCTCCCACATTATTCCTAATATCTCACCTGACCCCCATGACTGTATCTCTCTGACCCACCTGACATTCACTCCATTTCCCCATATTCTTTCATGTTCCTCATGCTGAACACACTTAGTTTATTGATGGCAGTTGCACCAGGCCTACTCGCCACTCACCAGCAAAGGCAGGCTATGCTATAGTATCTTCCACACCTGTCATTGAGGCTACTGCTTTGCCCCACTCCACTACCTCCCAGCAAGCCAAACTAGCTGCCTTATCTCAGGCCCTCACTCTTGCAAAAGGACTACACATCAATATTTATACTGACTCTAAACATATCTTCCATACTGTGCACCACCATGCTGTTATATGGGCTGAAAGAGATTTCCTCACTACTCAAAGGTCCTCCATCATTAATGCCTCTTTAATCTAAACGCTGCTCAAGGCTGCTTTACTTCCAAAGGAAGCTGGGGTCATTCACTGCAAGAACCATCAAAAGGCATCAGATCCCATTGCTCTAGGCAACACTTATGCCGACAAGGTGGCCAGACAAGCAGCTAGCCTTCCAACTTCTGTCCCTCACGGCCAGTTTTTCTCCGCATCGGTCACTCCCACCTACTCCCCTGCTGAAACTTCCACCTATCAATCTCTTCCCACACAAAGCAAATGGTTCTTAGACCAAGGAAAATATCTCCTTCCAGCTTCACAGGCCCATTCTATTCTGTTGTCGTTTCATAACCTCTTCCATGTAAGTTACAAGCCGCTAGCCCATCTCTTAGAACCTCTCATTTCCTTTCCATTATTGAAATCTATCCTCAAGGAGATCACTTCTCGGTGTTCCATCTGCTATTCTACTACCCCTCAGGGATTGTTCAGGCCCCCTCCCTTTCCTACCTATCAAGCTCAGGGATTTGCCCCTTCCCAGGACTGGCAAATTGACTTTACTCACGTGCCCCGAGTCAGAAAACTAAAATACCTCTTGATCTTGGTAGATACTTTCACTGGATGGGTAGAGGCCTTTCCCACAGGCTCTGAGAAGGCCACCACGGTCATTTCTTCCCTTCTGTCAGATATAATTCCTCAGTTTGGCCTTCCCACTTCTATACAATCTGATGACAGACTGGCCTTTACTAGTCAAATCACCCAAGCAGTTTCTCAGGCTCTTGGTATTCAGTGAAACCTTCATACCCCTTACAGTTCTCAATCTTTAAGAAAGGTAGAATGGACTAACGGTCTTTTAAAAACACACCTCGCCAAGCTCAGCCACCAATTTAAAAAGGACTAGACAATACTTTTACCACTTGCCTTCTCAGAATTCAGGACTGTCCTCGGAATGCTACAGGTTCCAGCCCATTTAAGCTCCTGTATAGATGCTCCTTTTTATTTATTTTCTTTTTTTTTTTTTTTTTGAGACGGAGTCTTGCTCAGTCGCCCAGCCTGGAGTGTGGTGGCGCGATCTCGGCTCACTGCAAGCTTCGCCTCCCAGGTTCACGCCATTCTCCTGCCTCAGTCTCCCGAGTAGCTGGGACTACAGGTGCCTGCCACTACACCTGGCTAGTTTTTTTTTTTTTTTTTTTTTTTTTTTTTTGTGAAAATGGGGTTTCACCGTGTTAGCCAGGATGGTCTCGATCTTCTGACCTCGTGATCTGCCCGCCTCGGCCTCCCAAAGTGCTGGGATTATAGGCGTGAGCCACTGCGCCTGGCCAATACTCCTTTTTATTAGGCCCCAGTATCATTCCAGACACCAAACCAACTAGGACTGTGCCCCCAAAAACTTGTCATCTCTACTATCTTCTGTCTAGTCATACTCCTATTCACCATTCTCAACTACTCATAAATGCCCTGCTCTTGTTTACACTGCCGGTTTACACTGTTTCTTCAAACCATCACAGCTGATACCTTCTGGTGCTATCCCAAACCGCCACTCTTAACTCCCTCTTAAAGTAAATAAATAATCTTTGCTGGCAGGGCTATGCTGAACCTCCTTAGACACTCTAATTAGATGTCCTGGGTCCTCCCAATTCTTAGTCGTTTAATACCTGTTTTTCTCCTTCTCTTACTCCTTTTAGTTTTTCAATTCATACAAAACCATATCCAGGCTATCACCAATAATTCTATATGACAAATATTTCTTCTAACAACCCCACAATATCACCCCTTACCACAAAATCTTCCTTCAGCTTAATCTTTCCCATTCTAGGTTCCCACACAACCCCTAATCCCGTTCAAAGCAGCCCTAAGAAACATCGCCCATTCTCTCTCCATACCACCACCACCCAAAGTTTTCACTGCCCCAACACTTCAACACTATTTTGTTTTATTTTTCTTATTAACATAAGAAGACAGGAATGTCAGGCCTCTGAGTCTGACATTCTTCTTCTTCTCTGTTGCCCAGGCTGAAGTGCAAGTGGCAGGATGATGGCTCTCTGCAGCCTTGACCTCCCAGGTTCAAGTGATCGTCCCACTTCAGCCTCCCAAGTAGCCCTGACTATAACTGCACACCACATCTGGGTAATTTTTAAATTTTTTGTAGAAACAGAGTATTGCTATGTTGCCCAGGCAGGTCTTTCTTGAACTCCTGGGTTCAAGCACTTCTCCTGCCTTGGCGTCCCAAATGTTGAAATTATAGGCGTGAGCCACCACACCCAGACTTTCTCACCTTTCTGAATAGGCAAATGGCCATCTCCAAAGTAATAACAAGTTTCTTTTCATATTTTGTAGCCTCTCCCCTCCCAAGTGTACCCTTAAGCAACCTGGAGGCCCTGGTGACCTCAGAGGACTCATTCCAATCATGAATAGGAATAGAGGCAATGGGAAAGAAAATCTTTACTACTCGTCAAAGTGCAACATCTATATGAGAAAAAAATTAAGGAGACGACAAATAGAGTTAGATACTCGATAATATAGTACTAGCTGGCACCTCATCCAAGTTCATTGAACATGAAATTTCATGGCAACTCTGCCACCCTAGATGAAGGTTTCTCAGCCTTGGCACTGGTGACATTTTGAGCTGGACAATGCTCTGTTGTGGGGGGTGTCTTCTATATTTTAAGGTGTTTAGCAGCATCCTGACCTCTATCCATTAGATAAGATTGACACCCTTTCCCCCAGTCACAAGTATCAAAAATGTCCCTAGACAAATGTCTCCTCAGAGGCAAAACCAGGCCCCAAACCCTCGACCCACATTGAGAACTGCTACTCCACACTAAGATGTAGGTATGTGGGGCCTTTTTACACAGATCACAGAAATGAACTGTTTAATGACTAGGCCACTCAATCTTCCAGTGCTTCAGAAAATATGGCCGGGCACAGTGGCTCACACCTGTAATCCCCAGCACTTTGGGAGGCCGAGGCAGGAGGATCACCTGAGGTCAGGAGTTCAAGAGCAGTCCAGCCAAAATGGTGAAATCCCATCTCTACTAAAAATAGAAAAATTAGCCAGATATGGTGGCATTTGCCTGTGATTCCAGCTACTTGGGAGGCTGAGGCAGGAGAATTACTTGAACCCAGGGGGCGGAGCTTGTAGTGAGCTGAGATCACGCCACTGCACTCCAGCCTGGGCAACAGAGTGAGACTCCATCTCAAAAAAAAGAAAGAAAAAAGAGAAAGAAAAAAAAGAAAATAGGACAGAAAGAAAATAGGAAAGAAAGAAAAATAGTTTGGAGTACTTCATCCATTTTTTTCTTCAATAGCTCTTATGGGCCTTTCATGGTGTAAGCACCTTCCCCATCCTAAACTTAAGCGAAGTATATTATCTGTTCCAGAAGAAACAAAACCTAGTGCAAGGCTGAGTGAAAGACTGACTGTACTGGACTCTTAGAGGTGGTAGATTATATTAAAATATGGTTTAGAAATACCATGGACTATATTTTACAAGCAATGTAGGGGATTTTCAAAGATGATGTTGACTATATGCAAGTTTTCACATTACAAGTTGAGCCCAGAATCAAGCCCTCAGCTGTTAGGTTAGTGCAAAAGTAATTGTGGTTTTTGCCATTACTTTCAATGTCATTACTGCAATTGGCTTTGAACCCACCTAATAAAATTTGACACTAGTGTAAAAGAGAAGTCTAGTTTGAGTCAGAAAATAATTCATACTTACAAAATATGTTAGGATATAACTAATCAAATTCCAAAAGAGTTAGCCAATGTTTTCATATTGAGTTTATCTGGAACATTAATGGGTGATGACTTTTACAAAATAAATGTAACTAACTGACACATTTTGGAGGGAATACACCAGTTAGAGTACCGTTCATCTTTAGTGCGATTGCTACATTTCTGTAGACTTTAAGTCAAAGTGTACTTAATATTACTAATGGTACTAATATACCATTTTGACTACAATGTCTCCACTAATAAGAGATGAGTTTAGGAATGAAGTTTTTATAGTATATGTGGAATAACTCTATAACCATCAGAGCATTGCTACATTGCCCAACCCCATTCACACTGTATTCTTGTGCAAAGCACTCTGGAGTATGAATGGTGCTGAAGATGAAATCTATTCAATTTTTAGATATTTGTTATGGCTAGCCCGGTATAAGCACTTTATTTTTCTTGAGAAAATGAACTATTATTTCAAAATCACTCTTTGTGTGGGCAGAGGGCTGTGGTAGAGGCTTGTAAGTAATGATATTTCTGAATACCAGAAAAACACTACTGACTTTTAAAATACGGTGTTTTCCATTTAGGAAAAAAAATCAACCTCAGTAATTTGAGTGGAGGTAGGGACAGTAATTTATTTCATGATGAAAACCTAATTTTTTTCTTCTGAAATTCTGCCACTAAAAAAAAACCCCATCATATGGGAGTTGTGTTTAAATATTGTTACCTCATTACTTTTGATTATTTTATGCCATTTATTAAGTCCTTTAAAGTGAACTTTCATAACTGCAATTACTTTCTCCTTTCCCTTCTACCTTGTTCTCTTGCAACACTTTTGTTGAACAAACACTTCAAATAAAAGTTGGTATATTTGCTTTCATAAAACAGCAGGAATGTTGAAAGAACATGTACGCTGCGAATAAGCATAGCCATTTATTTTCTCATACCCCATTCCTTATAGCAAAGCCTCTGTATTATCTCTGAGACTTTTCTCTTTTTTTTTTTTTTTTTTCGTCGATGGCAATGGCAGCCCTCAGAAGTAATACTTGTATTTTGAAGCAGACTTGTATAGGTTAGAATCCCATTAGAGTGAATTATAAGACACATTTCAATGTTTTAAAAAATAAAGTATCCATTTCATTGAATAAACTTTTCTTCCTTTTTTTTTTTTTGAATGGAGTCTTGCCTTGTCGCCCAGCCTGGAGTGCAGTGGTGCGATCTTGGCTCACTGCAAGCTCCACCTCCCAGGTTCATGCAATTCTCCTGCCTCAGCTTCCCAAGTAGCTGGGACTGCAGGTGCCCACCACGATGCCTGACTAATTTTTTTTTTTTGTATTTTTACTAGAGACGGGGTTTCACCGTGTTAGCCAGGATGGTCTCGATCTCCTGACCTCGTGATCCGCCCACCTCGGCCTCCCAAAGTGCTGGGATTACAGGCCTGAGCCACCACGCCTGGCCTTGAATAAACTTTTCAAATAAAAAAATGACTTAATTCATTAGAGCTGCTATAAGAAAATACCATAGACTGAGTAATTTATAAACAACTGAAATTTATGACTCACAGTTCTGAAGACTGGGAAATCCAAGATCAAGGCACCAGCAGATTTGGCGTCTGGTGAGAGCTCACTCTGCTTCATAGATGGGGCCTTCTCACTGCGTCTTCACTTGGCAGAGGGGTGAGCAATCTTTCTCCAGCATCTTCTGTATGGGTACTCACCTGGTTCATGATGATGAAGATCTCATGATGTAATCATCTCCCAAGAGCCTTATGTCCTTATATCATTACACTGGGACCTAAGTGTCAACGTATGAATTTTGGGTGGACACAAACATTCAGGCTGTAGCAAAAGTATGTGAGCGTACATTAGAAAATTGATTCTTATTGGAGGGGTGGAGAAGGAAGCAACTGATAAAGAAATTCAGGCTTGGCCAGGAAGGTGGGAGGAGGTCAGAATCTTGTTATCCCAGAAGAGAAAGGAAGCGTATTTCCAGAAGGAAGTTAGCAGCAGTGTCAGATGTGCCAGATAGTTCACAATATTAAGGACTGAAAAATGCCTCTTTTGTTTCAACAAAGAAGTTGTTGGTATCTCCAGAGGGAGCAGTCTTAGGCAGGTTTGCAGACAGCATTTGGAACCCAGAGAGTTAAGGAATGGAGGCAAACAAGATACTAGAATGTGGAAAAACCAAGTGTAGATAGTCCTTTCAAGAAGTTTGGCAGGAAAAGTAACAGAGGGGAGGCAGCCACAGAAGGGACATGTGGCGGTGGGAGGGGGATTACAAAACTGCTAAAAATGAGGAACCTTAGAGAGCTTGTTTGAATACAGAAAAGAAAAGGGAAGAAGAGAGGGAACGATTAAAGACTCAAACGGGGAAAAAGATCACTGATGCAGCAGAGTCATCCTTCCATACAGAACTGAAACATCACCTCTGGAAAGCCTTCCTTGGCATGCACAATCCACTTTGGAAGATTCTCCTCATGCTCCCAGAAGCTCCTTGTGCATTGCTGTATGCAGACTTTGTCCTATAATAGACATTTACCTCTCAGTCTCCTTTAGACTGCAAGCACTTTGAAGGTAACAGTATATCTTATTTGCCTTGTATCTCAGAGCCCAAACCATAGAAGGAACTCCATCTGTATCTGTCGAATCACTTTTGCTTAGTTGAAATGAAATGTCAGCCTCCTCTGAACTCCTGTGAGTGATGGGGTGTGGGAATGGAGTGAGCTCCCTTCCTTTCTCTCTTGCTGTGAGTTTCTGCTCCTGACTTGATCTACAATCCCTTCTAATCATCTTCGCTCTGCAGCTGTTGTTCTGTCTGAGCTTGGCTTTCCTCCAGGCTTGACAAACATAGCTCTCCCATCTTCTTCCTTCTTTCCAAAAAGTCACCCTAAACAACAGATATTTTTACCAGATGCTAGGGCTTGATGGAGAACTACAGAAATGTGCAGAACAGGAATCACCCTAAAGTGGCATATTAAAAAACATGATAAAAATCAGTTTGTAGTCTCATTGACAACCCCTGCTACAGAGAAACTCTCACTGGTGTCTTTCTCCTTAGAACACAGCCTGCCACCATTTGCAGGAGGTTCCTTCTCCTTATCACTCATGAGAATTCTTTCTCTACCTTCCCCACATTCTATGGTACCCACCCCTTCCTACAGGGATTGTGGTAGGCAGAATAATGGCCCCCAAAGATGTCCATGCTCAAATCCTCAGAACCTATGAATATGTCAAAGGGGAATTGAGGTTGCAAATGGAATTAAGGTAGCTAATCAGCTGACCTTAAACTAGGGATATTATTCTGGATTATTGAGGTGGATCCAATAATCTAATAAAATCTGAAGTGTCTTTAAAAGTAAAGAGGGAGGCAGCAGTGTCCATGTCAGAGTGATGCTATGTGACAAAGACTGAACCTGTCATTGCTGGCTTTGAAAGCAGAAGGGGTGACAAGCCAAAGAATGATGGTAGTCTCTAGAAGCTGGAAAAGGCAAGAAAATGCATTCTCCCTTAGAGGCTCCAAAAAGCAGCACAACCTTCCCGACATCTTGATTTTAGTCTACTGAGACCCATGTTGGACTGCTGACTTCCATACTATAAAATAATAAACTTGTGTTGCTTGAAGTCAGTAAGTTATAATAATTTTCTATAGCAGCAAATAGAACACTAATACAAAGACCCAAAACAGCATATTCATTTTCAAAAATTTTATGATGTGAAATATCTTAATTTTGTTCACTCGAAATCTGCTCCAGCCTAAGCTCTGGAACTTTCTCTTGGCAAATTAAAAAAATTAACAAACTTTCTTTAAAAAACAGTCACTTGTCCCTAAGATTAATGAAAAATAGTTCTCTCATGCTCAATCCTTTTGCTGCATTTATGACAACATTTTTCGTTTCTATCATAAATACACTGTTCAATGAATGAGCCTAGAAATAACCTTCTTCTTCCAGGAACACACTATAAATATGTTGGCGTTTACCACACTGTGTATTTTAAATAAGAATGTGTAAATATGCACCCAACAATGGGATGGGAGAGGACATGTTTGAGAAATAGAAAATTTTTTTAAAATATTGATTTGCCAAACTCTTCAAATTTGACTCTTACAACTCAGTATTAAATAGCTGCATACTTCAAAACACAAAGATATTATGCTTAATGAAATTGAACAAAAACAGCACTAAACTAAACCTTTTCAATTATTCAGACAGAGATTCCTATATAAATAGGATCAAGTTCCTACTCTAAATAAATAGAATAAAATTGTAGGGCAATTCCTCTCAAACTTTAATGTGTAAACAAATCACCTACAGCTCTTTTAGAAATGCAGATTCTAATTCAGTAAATTTGGTTGGGAACTGAGATTTCAACCTTCTAATAAGCTCCTACTTGCTGCTGATGCTACTGGTACCTGGACCATAGCACAATCATAGGAGACCTTGAGGGTCATAGTAGAATCTAACGCTTGAATTCTATACATTAATAAAATAAGTGTATTAAAAATACATGCTCACAAATTCCCAGTTTATATAGCAAAGAGAAAATTATTTAAAATTATTATTTGAAATTGAAAAGCTTTTTGTGGTAAGATCCTAAGATTATGAATTTCGCTTGCAATTGGGATGGCATAATTAAATAATTCTATTCCAATAACTCTGTAATCATGGCAAACTCTGTGTTGCCCTAAGTGTGTATATCAAGCATATATTTCAAAATAGGTTCCCACCAGCTTGTTCATCTGTGTACTAGGATGAGGTAGGATCAAGAGGTCAGATGCCATTAGCTTGCTCCCTTTCCCATCACTGACATACCTGAGGGAGGTTCCAAGTCTCTAATAAAAGCTTTGCATTTGTCTAGGTTTCACATTCAACGTGTTGCAGGAGCAACAGTACAGCAAATTTGATCCTATTACCTAGACTTAAAATATATCAATGGCCCTTTAACTTTCTACAATACTTACTGTCCCCATGATCTGTCTCCTGCCCACTTCTCCAGTCCCATCTGTGTCAGTCTCTGTCCTTCTTTTCTTCATCTCCATCCAGCCACACTGCTGGTCTGTCAGTTCTTTCAACATCCATTGTTCCTCCCAGTTCAGGTCTGTGTTTATGCTCTTTTCTCCCCATAAATAAACTCTCTTCAAACTTCTCACTTTATTTAATTCTCAATCATCTTTCCGATCTGAACTCAAAAGTCACCTTCTCATCAAAGCCTTTTTTAACCCCTCAGACTAAATCATATATTATTGCCATATACCCCCATAGCTTCTTTGAATGTACTTATCACAATTCATAATTATTAATATATGCTTGGCTGATTGTCTGATCATATTTGTGACTCTGGATGACCATGTGTTCCCTGAAAACAGGATCTGTGTCTGTTTTTCTACCATTGTATCCATATTGCCTAGCACAGAAAAAATTTAATAAATATTGATGAAAAATGAATGTAAAATTTGCTTTTAAATGGGCTAACTTAGACAGCTAACATTAGAATCAGGGACGTATTTTCTCATAGAAAAATGCCTGGCTTGGAAATAAAGTTTTAGAGCCAACCTTTCTCATTCATTGATGACTGATAATAATAGGTTGATCAATTTTCACCTATATAATTTGTTCATCTTATATCCATCACCATGTACTATGCCAGGTGCTGAGGGTACAGATTTAGACCTAGGTGGGAAGCTGAACCTTGAGAAGCTGAACCTAGTGAAGAGCTCCTGTTGACTGTCCAATGCTCAAGTGACCAGAGAGGGATTTGTGCACGGTTTTCATTTGTGTCTGATCCTGTGATTACAATGGAGAATATGCAATCAGCGCATGGTTAGAACTTGACTCATGTTATTTCCAGGAAGCAGACTCTGCAAGCTCAATGTTTTAAACAATAGAATAATAAATATGATTTCATTGCAATGAAGCAAGACATAGCCTTTTGCCACTTCCTTCTTTCAATTAAGTGTTGTTTGCAAATCCAACAATGATCAGAATCTGTGTTATGTAAATACTTAAAGGAAAATAATATCTACACATTTTATAACACTAAAACAATAACATTTCAATTACAGCAGAAAGATGATACCAATTTTGAAGATTCATTTTATAAAGCAAATATTTATTGAGTTTCCCCTTTATACTAGACATCCTCTTAAGAATAAATATCCTTATACTCACAGAGTTTTTATTTTCATTAGGAAGAAAAAAGACACATAAACTAACAAGATAATGACAGATAGTGGTAAATATTATGAAGACAATGCAAAGGTGTGTTGAGAAAGATACACAGAAGGCAGATCTGGAACGGAGACCTTTGGGTTGAGACCTGAATGATGGGAAGGAGCATGCCTGGAAAACATATGGTAGAAGAGCAGAGGAGAGCAGGAATGCAGAGGACCCAAGGCAGAATCTGTATTGGTGTATCTATCAGAAAAACAGAAAGAGGGCCAGATGGGCCAAAGCGGCAGAGGGAGGGTGTGGTCAGATCATGTACATTTCAATTTTAAGTGCAATTGTAAGTCACAGGAAGGTTTTGAACAGGAATGTAATGTTACTCTGGTATTATGTAAAAATGAATTCTAATTGAGCAAGAGAAGATGTAGGGAGATCATTCAGGATATTGCATAAGTCCAGGGAGGATGTGGTAGTAGCTTGAATCAGAGCAGGAGCCATGGAAGGGTAGCGAAGTTCTTTGTTTCAAAAGGCAACTCCACACATTAAATCCTGCACATAAATTCTAGTTAAGCAGTCATCTTACACAGGAAGCTGGTCCATCAGGCAACTGCCATTGTCTTTAGGCCATTTTATGAAAAAATGTTACGATTGTAGCTAAAGTAATACTTTTATTCCAAATATAGGTTCAGTTAACGGACAGAAATTTGGGTTCAGCCATCTTTCCTATATTTGCCTTTACTCATAAATAGGCCAAGGCATTAAAAAGGAATCAGAATGGTTCTATCATAACTTTCTGAAAACACGGCTAAAACACAAACCCTACTGTTAATGAAGAAATATAATGCTGCCTCATCTGACACTCATTCTAGTGAAAGAAGTGGCAACTTCATACACTGATAAAACTGTGGTCTAATTGGATATTGAATAGGCAACTGGAAACTATTTAATATCTTAAATATTCTAAGTTTGGAATGTATTCTCTAACAATAAGTACTATCAAACAGTACTTAGATTGCAGAATAGCTTTCTAGTTATCATATCACTCTATTATCTAATCAGTTGTCCAAAATATTTGTCAACAACCACTTATGTATATTTACATTAGAGAATCTAATTCTTTAGTGTACAAAAATCACATAGATAATATGGTTAACTTCTTCATTCCAGGCTTTGATTGGAGACTGTTTTATTTTGACGGCTATAGACCTTAAGGTTGCTAATAACCACAGTAAAACACAACAATACTTTGTTGATTTATTAAATTAGAATTTATGTACTAGATAAAATTTTATATTACCATGGTACTAAATGGGATGGAATTTGTAAAACTATTAAAGAAATTTACAAGTACCTTCAATAGCAGTAAATGATTTTTTAAAAATTGTAATCTCTCAATTATATTTTCCACTGAAGTACAATTCTTCATAAAATAACTACTTTTAGACATAAGAAATTGCATTTATATTCAAAACCATAACCACACAGTTTTAAACAGTGTGGCCAATTCATCTTCAAAAATATCTTTTGTCAAAATTTCTGCTTTTATTTTAAATAACAAATCTACATTCCTGAAAATATGCTTTCTTTATTCATTGCTATTTTGATTTCTAAAATGTAACTCACAGAAACTGTAACTCACAGACATAGAATGTTTTAATTAACAATATTGGGCTAATAATTTTCTGGTTTGCATTTTCCACATTTGAACCAGGAATAAAATTGAAACTAATATTTTATTTACTAAATTGCATGAATTACTATGAAGAATGAATTATTATTTCTCTCCAGTTATTTTCTGAGTTCTGTTATGCATAAACAAGCAGAGTTTTCAGCGAAGGCTAGTCAGTAGGTAGAATAATAAGGGCTCCTCTTTTTCTGGTTACTTATACCACTAAAAATATTCCTAAGTGTATCCATATAATAATTATCTTCTGGATTCAAGACAAGCCTGGGCAACATGGCAAAACATCATCTCTACAAAAATTAAAAGGTTAGCTGGGCGTGGTGGTACACATCTGTAGTCCCAGCTCTTCAGGAGGCTGAGGCAGAAGAATCACCTGAGCCTGGGGCTGTCGAGGCTGATATGAACTGTGATCACGCTGCTGCACTCTAGCCTGGGCAACAGAGTGAGACGCTGCCTCCAATAACAAAACAAGACAAAAAAACTACCTCCTGAAGGAGTCTTATTCTCTTTCTACATTAAAACTCAACATAGGCAATGATAATTTTAATTAAAAATGGTTAATACTATCACACACAAAAAGTTCATGAACAGTAAGAGTCTTAGTATTCATGTGAGTAATGTACTCATTTATGTTGTTTAATACTTAAATATAAGTACTCATGGCTCTAGACTATTAGTCTAGTCTAATAAATTAATCCCTTCTAAATTAATCCCTTCTAAATCACTTCTAAATTAATCCCATGCTGCTTTGTGATGTACAGCACTTTGAAATCTATAAATCATAGGTTTCACAGTAATCATATGGGTTATTTCTAATTTCCATCTATTGGAAATTTAATTGTGGGAAAGAGAGCTCCTAAATTCCTTAGAGAATTAAATGGTGGGGTTTGTGTTGAACTAAGTATCTGAGACACAGACCTATAGCCAAACTACTTGAAAAAAAATTTCCACTTTCAAAAAAATGTAAATTACCAATACGATGAGGAATAAATTGTGAACATTGTTCTTTTGGGTGATAATTTTGAGTTTAGTGGAAAGTTACAGGAATCATGTGAATAACCTTGCATATTTTTGACTTCGATTGACCAATGTATACATTTTGTCTCACTTACTTTATTATCTTGTCTGTTTATCAATCTATTTATGAACTATTTTGAACCATCAGAGAGGGTTGCAGAAATCTTGCTGCTTGACCTGTAAATACCAGTGTGTATTTTCTAAGAACAAGGATATGCTCTTAAATAACCAGAGTATAATAATTAAGGTAAGAAAAATCAATGTAGATATACTACTATTTAACACTTTTTCTTTTTAAAAAATTTCATCAATTGTCCTAACAATGAATTGTGTATTTTAAAGCCTTCTCCTCCATCTTCTGGTGTCCCCCTCACTGTCTAATATCCAATCCAGGACCATGCGTTGCTTTTTTTTTTTTTTTTTTTTTTTTTT
>NW_016802926.1:338487-361139 GCF_001698545.2 Rhinopithecus bieti | reverse complement strand
TACTACTATTTAACACTTTTTCTTTTAAAAAATTTCATCAATTGTCCTAACAATGAATTGTGTATTTTAAAGCCTTCTCCTCCATCTTCTGGTGTCCCCTCACTGTCTAATATCCAATCCAGGACCATGCGTTGCTTTTTTTTTTTTTTTTTTTTTTTTGAGACAGAGCCTTGCTCTGTCACCCACGCTGGAATGCAGTGGTGTGATATCGGCTCGCTGCAACCTCTGCCTCCCGGGTTTAAGCAATTCTCCTGCCTCAGTCTCCTGAGTAGCTGGGATTACAGGCGCCCACCACCACACCTGGCTAATTTTTGTATTTTTAGTAGAGACAGGGATTCACCATTTTGGCCAGGCTGGTCTTGAACTCCTGACCTCATGATCCAACCCCTTCAGCTTTCCAGAGTGCTGAGATTATAGGCGTAAGACACCGTGCCAGTTCCCCCGTTTAGTATTGAACAATTTCTCAATCTTGTTTGTCCTTCATAACCTTGATGTTTTATAAGAGTATAGTACAATTATTTTGCAGAATATTCTTCAGTTTAGGTCTGTCATAGGTTCCCTTGCACTTAGATAATATTGGGCATTTGTGACAGGAAAACCTCAGAATCACGTGAGGATTTGTCCCAGTAACTTTGATGTTAACTTTGATCAAATGAATAGCTTGATTGTCTATAAAGCTAGTATTTCTCCCTTTATGATTAATACATTTATAGTGAGTTATTTTGAGATTATATAAATATCTCTGTGATGGTTAATTTACATGTCAACTTGGCTAGGCTATGGTGCTTAGTTGTTTGGTCAAATATGAATCTAGATGCTGCTGTGAATATACTTTGTAGGTGTGAGTATTGTTTCCAATCAGTTCACTTTAAGTAAAGAAGGTTACTCTAAATAATGTGGTTGGGCATCATCCAATTAATTGAAGGCTCTAGGAACAAAACCTGAAGTTTTCTAGAGAGGAAGAATTCTGCCTTGAGATTGTAACACAGAAATCCTGCCTGAGTTTTCAGCCTGCTGGCCTGACTTGCCAGCTGCCACAATCATATGAGCCAATTCCTTAAATTACATCTCTGTGTGTGTGTGTGTGTGTGTGTGTGAAATAGAATATATATCTATATGTAGAATTTTATATTTTATATAAATATAAATTTAACAGATTCTGTTGAATCTGTGTCTCAGGAGAACTCCAACCGATACAATCTATTTTTCATGTTACTTGCACTCACTAGGTTTGGCATTCATTGATGATTCTTGCCTGGATCAGGTATTGCTTTGATGGTTGCTGAATAGTAATTTCCTATCATCATGTCTACATTTATTAGTTGTCATTCTAAGAAACAACTGTCCTTTCTTTCCCTATTTTTTCCACATATTTATTTCTATCATAGACTTGTGGATTCTTATTTTATTCAATAAGTTAACATCATTATTCAGGTCGATTCCTAAATTGTTCTAATTGGGCCAGTTGGAGATCCCTTAAGCTGACTCCCATGTTGTTTTGCCATGTCTCCATCATCCTGTAACCACTTCCACACTTTCTGTCACAGGATGTTCCAGGCTTATCTCATACTTTCTCCATCCCTGCTGCTGACTTAGTCATTTCTCTAAGGAACCTCAGTTTCTGTTGTTGTTGTCATTTGGCTTTTCATTTGTTTTTTAGTGGATAATAGCATTTAGAAATCAAGGTCTGGGTTCTAAGAAGTCACTGTGCCTTTCAATGGCAGATGATCAAAACCCCACAGGTAATTTAATCAGTTCAATTTGATGACTATTTATAATTACCAACTATATAATAGAAGAACTGCAGGATATTCTGATGAAAAGGAAATGAGGAATTCAACAGGTTTATATTCAATGGGTTAATTTAGAGTCCAATTGAAAATATTACCTATTTTCAGATTTTAAAGAGTTTTCTTGTTATTGTTATAATCTTCTCTAAACTCAATCTATAGGTCAATTAAACATTACTGACAAAATCCCAGGTGATTTAAAGATCTAAACCATTCCAGAAGTAAATTATGAAAATCAGAAGAAATGTAAAATATATCATTCATCTGTGGGGTGGAAGAAGAGGGTGGAATGTGTTCTAAAAATTTTTTAAAATCTGGTATTGACGTAGATGTGGGAAAACCCAGAATTCTAATACACTGCTGTGACAATGCAAGTTGTTATTGTGTTAAAAAGGATGATTTGAGTCTTTCTATCAGACACTGTCATGTCCTTTGAAATTCTACATCTACAAGTCTGTCTTAGAAATACCGAGTTAATGAGCACAAAAAGGTAAGTACAAGTCTATTAATTGCAACAGTTTTGGTCAGAGTAAAATATTAGAAATAACCCAAATGTGTAATAGTACAGGGTAGATTAAATAAAATTGTGTTGTAGATATGTTATTGATTTTGACAGAAGTTAAAATAATAAAATTAGATATTTGTGTAAATCTCTGGGAAGGTCTTCAGGACTGGTTAATTTAAAAAAATGGTTGTAGATGACTATTCCATGTCATTCTTGTGAAATAAAAAATCACATATGAAAATGTAAATGCAGGCCGGTCGCGGTGGCTCAACCCTGTGATCCCCAGCACTTTGCCGAGACGGGCGGATCACGAGGTCAGGAGATCGAGACCATCCTGGCTAACACGGTGAAACCCGGTCTCTACTAAAAATACAAAAAACTAGCCGGGCGAGGTGGCGGCGCCTGTAGTCCCAGCTACTCGGGAGGCTGAGGCAGGGGAATGGCGTGAACCCGGGAGGCGGAGCTTGCAGCAGTGAGCTGAAATCTGGCCACTGCACTCCAGCCTGGGTGACAGAGCAAGACTCCGTCTCAAAAAAAAAAAAAAAAAAAGAAAATGTAAATGCAGAGAAAATGTTTGGGAAACTAACTGTTTGATTAACTCAGGAGAGGGATGTAGAATGAAAGGATACTGCAGGTTGAATTTTACTCTTTTTATCTCTTTGGTATTTGAAATTTTTGATCCAGCTAAAGTAATATATTACTTGAATAAAATGTTTTAAGTTACTGGAAAAACTGATTCCTAAGCACATGATCTTAACACCATATTATAATAGAATCCTCGGCCTTTCCCCTTCCCCCTTATTAGTCATCTGTGGCTGCATAACAAATTCCTCCACAATTTAGTGGTTCAAAGGCTTAAAACAATAAACATTTATTATCAGTTTTTGTGGATCAGCGATCCTGGGCATGGCTCAAGGTTTTCATTAGACTGCAGACAGGCTTTGGACTGGGGCTGCAGTCTCATTTGAAGGCTCAACTAGAGGGGGAATCAGTTTCGAAGTTCCCTAATTACATGAGTCTCTCCAGGAGCATATCCAGAGCAAATGATCTACGAGACAGCACAAGAGAACAAACAGTACGGAAGCCATAGTCTCTTAAAACTTAATCTTAGAAGTAACATCCCATCACATTCGTCTTAATCTCTTCTTGGAAGCAAGTCAAGAAGTCCAGCTCACACTCCAAGGGAAGGGATTACACACAATGGGTGAATTCCAGGAGGCAGGGCTCATAGGTTCATAGGTGATAGCATCCTAGAGGCTACCTATCACACACCCTCCAATAAACCAGACTCAGGAGCAAAAACCTTCTAAGTTCTTGTATTTTTTAGAATTTTGAAGAGGCACAGGCCATTTCTTTTATTTTGACACTTAAAACATATTAAAAAATTAAGTTTTAAAAAAAGAGTTAATAAAATTCTATAAGACATTAAACAGATTAATCCTTTCAAGATGAAAATATTTACAAGTTAACTTCAGAATTTATAGAAACTGTTAATTGACAGTTACTACAGATGGTATGATCTGGTAAGTAGATTACAAATTTAAAATTATGAGACACACAGCTTCTTTCAATCCTGTGATTTTATGATATTCCTTTTGGAGACAGATAAGTCAATGCTGAAGACCCCTCGTGAACATGCATTTCTAATCAAATGACCCTCCTGGTAGGCCATCTTTTGGCCGAGGGACACCTGAGCTTGCCAGGATTTGTAAGAGGGAAGAAAGTGTCCTCTCCAGGAGCTTCAGAGGCAGCATGGCCTTGCCTTGGTTTGGTTTGGCCTTGCCTTGGTTCAATCCTTGGTTTCAGGCTGCCAGTTTCAAGACCTGTGAGATAACAGATTTCCGTTGTCTTAAACGAGCTAATTTCTGGTACTTTGTTATAGGAGCCCTAGGACACTAAAACACCACCTGCCTTAGTCAGTTCGGTCTCCATAATAGAATACTATAGACTGGATGGCTTGTAAACACAGAAATACATTTTTCACAATTCTGGAGCTGGAAAACCCAAGATCACGGTATAGATGCAGTGTCTCTTGAGGGCCCACTTCCTGGTTCCTATCTTAATTCATAATTTGGCATTGTTTGATGAATACTGCTGAATTATTTTTCTTTTCACAGTTAAACTAAAGAATAAATAAGTTCTAAAAGACTCTTTGATTCCTGAAAGGATTCTATTCAGTTTAGTGAAATAGAGTCTAATATCACTGGTTAAATCTAACTACAGTTGTAAACAGAAAAAAGATGCTTCCAATATTTGATAAAGCATATTGATGTGTGTGCTAGAAAAAAGTTCCTTTAATTAATTGACTAAA
The DNA here is from genome assembly GCF_001698545.2 of Rhinopithecus bieti. Classification (NCBI taxonomy): domain Eukaryota; kingdom Metazoa; phylum Chordata; class Mammalia; order Primates; family Cercopithecidae; genus Rhinopithecus; species Rhinopithecus bieti. Next base: position 356,533 of record NW_016802926.1, on the reverse strand, counting down.
TTATCACCTTTGAACAGAAAATAAAAATGAACATGAGTGAAATATGACATAGATTAATTTACTCTAAGCAGAAATTAACTCAATTTTTGTTTTATGTCGATACCTCCAGAGGGATCTGTAACATAGATAATACATAATCACTCCTCTGTAAGTGCTTTAGCGATAGGGAAATAGGCTAGATGTCAGGAGAAGGCATCAATGCATGCTTCAAATGAGAAAAAATATTTTTTCAGACATAAATAAAACTTAATTATATTTTCAAAAAATGTTGAAATGTCTTTCATTTAATATAGAAGAAATAAAATATTACTGGTGAGATACCATCAGCTGGAAGGATATATAACAAATAAACAAGGTCTGAATTTAATTTAATTTGTTGTTAGAGTGTTCACTTGTAATGCTTAATGACATATAGGATGATATATTTTCAGTGATACAGATGGCTGCAGTTTTTGATTTGGTTTCACTTAAAATGTTTTGGAAAATTATTAGTCTTCTTGCAGATGCTAATATTCAACCAGGTAAAGAACTGATACCACTGAAAACATTTCATGGTTTTGTTTTATTTTTATGAAGCATCATGATAGCTAAATCTTAAAAGTATGGTCTATGTCTATGGAACTCTTGGATCTTCCTGAAATGTAGTGGCTACCTTTGAATTTGTCACTCAGGTGAGACGGTCCCTCACAAATTTAGCAATGATTCGTATTTTCTGCGAGTAAGGTTATTATTAATCTTCTAAAACCGTTCTCAGTGATTTTTTCACATAGCTAAAAACAAAGAGACTCTTTCATTGAAATATTTTTTGTTTTCTACTACTGTCATATTTTAAACAACTTCACAGTTCTTTGGTCTCTTAAGTTGTCTCCTTGCCTGTAAACAAGCTGAGAAGGCATGGTTATATTTCACAAGATGGTTTTCTTTATTCCTATTATTTCATTTTTAATTTGTATATAAAAGATGGGTGAGGCTGGGCACAGCAGCCTAGGCCTGTAATCCCAGCACTTGGGGAGGCTGAGGCAGGCCGATCACTTGAGCTCGGGATTTAGAGGCCAGCCTGGCCAACTTGAGGAAACCCTGTCTCTACAAAAAATGCAAAAATTAACTGGGAGTGGTGGTGCACGCCTGTAATCCAAGGGACTCAGGAGGCTGAGACAGGAGAATCACTTGAGCCCAGGAGGCGGAGGTTGCGGTCAGCCGAGATCCCATCACTGCACTCCAACGTGGGGACAGAGTGAAACTCCGTCTCAAAAAAACGAAACAGGCTGGGTGTGGCGGCTCACACCTGTAATCCCAGCACTTTGGGAGGCTGAGGTGGGCGGATCATGAGGTCAGGAGAGCAAGACCATCCCGGCCAACACGGTGAAACCCCGTCTGTACTAAAAATACAAAATATTAGCCGGGCGTGGTGGCGGCGCCTGTAGTCCCAGCTACTCGGGAGGCTGAGGCAGGAGAATGGCGGGAACCCGGGAGGCCGAGCTTGCAGGGAGCCGAGATCGCGCCACTGCACTCCAGCCTGGAGACTCCGTACACCACCAGAAAAAAAAAAAAAAAAAAAAACAAAAGACTGGGTGAAAATGTTTTTCCTCCTCATTTACACTAAATTTATACCGCTAAAATTTTACTCTTGTTCTCAGATTAATCTCATCAAGCCCTCTTTCAAGTAAAAACTTGAATTTTCTATGACATGTTATTTTCACATATGGAGTCCAGACACATTCTGTGTTCTTTCATCTGTTTAAAACGTGTTAATTTTCATTGACAATTTTACCACAAATGCATATTTCTTTCAGAATTCTAATTTTAAATGTATTCCACTTAAAGATTTCCTAGAACTTTTATCCAAATACAAGTTTTTATTACCATTTTTTTCCCATAATAGAATTTTTGTCAGCAGAACGAAGAGTACAAGGAAATGTTACCTATTTATATCAATACGTATAACTAATGCAAAATATGCTGTCCTGGTACAGTAGTTATTAATTAAATATTACTTTGATTTTGTATTTATTCACTGATTTCATTATAAGGTCAATGAACATCCTCATCATATTCAGATTTAATATCTAATGATTAAGTTCCTATTAATTGTCTATGACTAAAAAACAGGCAGTGATATATTTTATTTTAGCATCAAATGATGTGAATACTATTGCTGAATTTTATGTTTACATGTTCTGTATGATTTTTGTTTTCTATGTATCCCTTAGAAAAAGCTGTTGCAGTAACCCAGGAATATGAAAGACATTATTAGAGGAAAATTCGTCATGACATCAATTATTGTATTTGTGTAGTGTGTTTAATTTGCCCCAACATTCTTGCATTTCTCTACTATTAAGACATTTGTTGGATGACTTCCCAGCTCTTATTCCCTATTCCCAATGGTATTAATAGCAGATATTTTTCTGGTGGAGATTGTGGTGGATCCATATGGCCCCAGGGAAACTAAAAAAAATGTTTTAGGTATGGAGTATGTGATCAAGGCTACTTTAATCAGTTAATTCTACCTCTGGGATACAAAGTGTGGTTCAGCAGGTGGGCATGTAGCATTAGCCCATGTAAAGATAATTAATCTTGAGACATTTGCAGAGAATGCTAAGACACATACACTCTCCTCTATGGTGCAAATGTATTCCGGGAGGTGTGTGTTCCAAAGATGTTTGTAGTCATCATGGTATTACAAGAAGTCATCTTTAGAATGAAACCAGCTCTGCAGAAAGCAGGCTGGAAAGACCAAGAAACTGTATCCTTGGTGATATGCTTGCATAGGTAGCTCAAGCACCGCTCGAACAAGGCCTAACTTTGGGTTTTGCGGTTATGTAAGCCAATACAATACTCTCATTTTTAAGCCACTTTGAGTTGGACTTTCTGTGATTTGCAAGCCAGGCATTATAGCTGACCTAAGTATCCATACTAGAAACATCCTTCCCATGTTACATTTCTTCATATTGGGTAGTTGTGTGGCAACTGGGGCTTTCCATTTCTAATTGCTCTTTCTTATTTCAGAGTACTATTTCCATTTTAGATGAGACAGAGTTTTGTCTTGGCTCTTAGACCATATGATTTCTCATTGCTATTGTATTTAGATTGCTTCTTAGAGTTCTCAGAAATAATTCTGCATTGCTTATACTTTTACCCTTTACAATTTCAATCATATAAAAATATTTAGGAAGGCATTAATTTCTTGTAAACAATTTTTTTTGCACTTTTTTAAGTCAAAATAGTTGGAGTTGTTTAATACAGCAGTGTGTAAAATTCTAAGCTTAAGTTCGAAAAGATTTACTAAGCATTGCCCTATAAACATCATTCCTATAGTTATTTACTTACTTTTTACTTACCACTGTTGGGTGATAAACTCGTAGGTATGGTTTTTACCATGATCACGATATTGAACAGTAGATTAGCTGAAGTAATCACATAAAAACCATACCCAGCTGAACGTAAGCATATGTAACCGTCTGACATATGTAGAATAAGACATATATAAAGCATCCTAAGAATTGCAAAGTTTAATACCAATACTCTTTAAAAGCTCATGGCTGTTTTAACCTTTTGCCCTTTATGGGTAAATTTTGAGATGCAGTCAACATGAGATTTTTATTCTCATCTAAATTTATAGTGGTATTAGCTGTATGCTGACTGAACATTCAGTGAAATATTCCATGACTTCACACATTATTACCCCTGATTAATATGGCAGCCAAACTCAGCATTTTTGTGACAAACAACAGAATTTGTTTTGACATTATTTTCATATGAATCAAAATTTCTGGTAAAGAAACCATAACAAGTCAATGTTAAAATGCCAAATGATTGAAGCGCAGTAAAATATATATGCAAGGCCGGGCATGGTGGCTCATGCCTGCAATCCCAGAACTTTGGGAGGCCAAGGTAGGCAAATCACCTGAGGTCAGGAGTTTGAGACCAGCCTGGGCGCATGGCGAAACCCCCTCTCTACTAAAAGTACAAAAATTAGCCGGGCGTGATGGCACACACCTGTAATCCCGGCTACTTCGTAGCTGAGGCACAAGAACCACTTGAACCCGGGAGGCAGAGGTTGCAGTGAGCCAATATTGCGCCACTGCACTCCAGCCTGGGTGACAGAGCGAGACTCTGCCTCAAAACAAAAACAAAAACAAAACGTATACAGCAAGAGATACAGCAATGGCACAATGTACTATTGTGAATAAGCAAGTTCTTTTCCACTGTTAGCAGAACATCAGGCTGCTAGAGACCAAGAGTGGTGGGAGTGGTAATGTCATCAACAGGGCTAGTATTCAGGTAGTATACACAAATTATAAAAAGGCAGGGCTAATATTCGGGTAGTATACACAAGGTTTTGTCTGTGCCAGTTGCTAAAGAGTGACATACATGTTAACGCCTTGTTCATCCCAGCCCCTTCCCTGTATCAGCTGACCTCTAGGGCCCTTTTTCCAGCAGTCTGGTCTGTGCCCATTTTAATAGGTCATTGCTTATGCCATACCAGTTGCAAAATATTTTTGTCATCTCTGGATCAAAGTGCTAATAGCATTTTTGGGTTAGTACACTTTATACTAGTTTTTTCAACAAAATGTTCACACTGTTAGTAAGCACATAATAATGCAATTTCAGAATCATAAATGATTTAGTTGATTTCTTGTATTTTTGACAGTTCCTCTGTATTACTGGCAGAAACCTCTGAAAGGTGTGGGGAGGTAGGTGTCAAGCACCGACCTCAAACCCTTACCCTCAACAATGCTAACCTAATTGCGTACAATCAGGAGCAGTGGGAGATGCCCCAGAGCATTTTGATACCCATCTCACAAACAGACTGCAGTTGGGTAATCCTGCCCTTTATATAAACAGTTACTGATTCTTACTTTGGAAAGAGTCTGGCTGCCTTTGAAATAAAATCACCAGCTTCTCAGTTCACAGCAGAAACTCCTGCTACTGCTTTGGTCTAACTTCACCAGGGACAGCAGAAGCTCCGATTCTTCTACCACTTCTCATAACCCATAAAACCTGTCCAAATCCACTCTCTTCTCCCATCTCACCATTCCCTAATCATATCCCACTAGCCACTTTGGTTGTTTTTTTGTTTTTGTTTTTGTTTTGTTTTTGAGATGGAGTTTCGGTCTTGTTGCCCAGGCTGGAGTACAATGGCATGATCTTGGCTCACCACAACCTCTGCCTCCCGGGTTCAAACGATTGTCCTGCCTCAGCCTCCTGAGGAGCTGGGATTACAGGCATGCGCCACCACGCCTGGCTAATTTTGTATTTTTAGTAGAGACGAGGTTCCTCTGTGTTGGTCAGGCTGGTCTTGAAATCCTGACCTCAGGTGATCCACCCGCCTTGGTCTCCCAAAATGCTGGGATTACAGGCGTGAGCCACCGCACCTGGCTGCCACTTTGTGTTTTTAAGATAGCACAATTTAAATAAATGAGAAGCAAATGAGGGAAAAGTTGAGGAAGATATACTTAGTGACTGTTAACCAAAATTAAATTCCTTATTTACTATACTTCTACCCAAGCTCATTACCTGTTTCAAACTCACATGAACATCCCTGTGTCCAGGTCCCTTTAATACTGGCATCTCCTAGTTATGGCCACAAAAGGAACAACTTTTTTACATGAAAATTTCATGGTTCTAAGCAAATATAGGTTTTCCCCAAAACAATGAATAAAAGAATTCCTGTATTCTCTGTGTTGGTCCTGACGTGATTTCATAGTAGATTAGCATTGCAGTACTTTGTTTGGGCAATAGTCAAATCTGCTTGCTTTCCCTAAATACTTAAAGAACACAGGCTGTTCATAACTTGGGGGAGGTGGGTGGGTGAGAGTGATGGCAAAAAATGAGCCTGGATAGTTAAGTAAAATAAATGAGCCACGGGAGTACTGATGCAATGGTGACTATGATATGAGTGCCTTCTGTGGCCATCTAGGTTTTCAATGCTGTCACTAACAGTAGTAATAGAGACTACAAATCATCTACTAAGAATGTCTGGGCTAATGTCTAAATAGAGAATATATGTCTGAATAGACATGTAAAATAGAATAATATCTGAATAGAGAAATCAGAGAAGAGACTGCTTGGAAGAATACAGAATTATTTTTGAAAAGGATCAGAATATATTTTGGGGAGAAAAAGTGAGCAATTGGGAAACAGAGATGGAGATGCCATAGAAGGGCATTGGCTATTGGCGTGAGTGGCACCAATAACTGTGAGATCTGTTGTGGAGCTGGAATATGTGAGTGGGACAGTCTAGCAGGCTAGCATTCCATAGGCCCGAGATTCCAGAACAGTAGCAGCTAATCCCCATTCAGTCCACTTCAAATGTCATCCCTGCTTAATCCACAATCTATTCTCAAATGCTTTCCATCAACATTTGACGTAAGAAGCTATAAATTATCCAAGGATGTTCAAGTTTGTATTCATGTACAGTATTTGCTGATTTCTTCAGGATAACTACTTAAATCTGAGTTTAATTTAGTAACAGTGTATCAATAACACAATGCAAAGCATGATGGGCTGTAGTCCAGAGGTGAAGTCTGAAAGGTCATTTGAGGAATAGCATTATTAATTTTCAGTATACTCATGAAGGAAATAAATTATTCGCTAATTATATCTTATTGGTGTAATAATTCACAACCAAACTGGCATGCTTTTAAACATCACATTATCTGAACTAGAGCTATTTATATGCATGTGTGTGTATGTATTTGTGTGTGTGCATGTGTGTGTGTGTGCAGTGTTTCAAAATCCAAAAGGAAAAAAGTGTGTTATTCTAGTTCTAGATAGGCATAAAAAACAAAGATATCATTTAAGATATCATTTCTATGTATTTAAGATAAAGTTCTGTGCTTCAAATGTATAGGGTTGCACTTTTATTTCATTCACTTTAGCATCTGAGGTTTTATTTCAAAAATAGTATTTGAAGTTAGAAGGAAAAAATCCAGATGATGAAAACCTATGGTAGCCTCTTAACCAAACTATACAGAAATCACATATTAATTCAACAAGTATTTCTAGATTCCTCTTGGATGGTTACATGATTTTGTTTTGTTAGAAATTAAAACATGAGTAAAGAAGTCCTTGTTAGTGATTCATCATCGAGTACCTTATACCACCAAATGATAATTAAACAGATGTTTCACAATCTGTAAAGAGATTTCACCAACAGTTGTAAAAATTTCAAAGTTATATTTGCTTACGAAATAATCTCATCCAGTGAGTGAAACCAATATCAAACAAATACAAATGAAACTTGTTCAATAGCTAATCATGATCATTCATTTTTCAGTTAAGCAATACTGATTACTTGTTCAGATTTTAAGGGTTTTATTTTAGAGGCTAAATTACAATAGGTTTGGAAAATGAGAAGCTGGATTATGCTTCTCCCACCTGTGGCAGATATTTAAAAAATTAAAGAGTGAATATGATTTTAAAATTGTTTGAATGATTGTATACATTTCTTCCACCTGTGGCAGATGTTTTAAAAATTAAAGAGTGAATACGATTTTAAAATTGTTTGAATGATTATATACTCAATAAATTTAAGATTAAGAATAAACAAGCCAGTTGGCATGGTGACTCCCGCCTATAATCCCAGCATTTTAGAAGGCCGAGGAGACAGGATTGCTTGATGCCAGGAGTTCCGAATCAGCCTGGCCAACATGTCTACAGGAAATTTATAAACTGCTGGGCCTGGCGGTGCTCGCCTATAGTCCCAGTTACTCCAGAGGCTGGAGTGGGAGGAGTGCTGGAACCTAGGAGTTTGAGGCTGCGGTGAGCTATGATCACCCCACTGCACTCCAGCCAAGGTGACAGAGGAAGACCCTGTTGCTAAAACACCAACAACAAAATGAGTCAATTAAGATATTCAGCAACGATACTGAGGACAAACACTCTCTATAGCTCATGTACAGCTTTAGTTTTATTGATTATCAGAGAATCTGTGTTTATAAAGTAGATTTTTAAACTAACAAATATAAGTGATATTTCATGATTTAAAAGAAAATAAATCTTTTGAAATACAATCTGACTCTCCTGTATGTGTCCAGAATCTTTAATAGTCCTAGGATTTGCTTAAAAATCATGGGGAGACGGTTGAGAACATTTTCTCCTTTCCTTCTTAATACGAATCACACTTTAAAAAACTTATCTTCAACTATTTTTATTTTGATAACTTTACCTACCTATCATACCTCTCTCTATGCTTGCCCTATGGCTATTATTTCTAAATGCTTTAATTCTCTTTAAAAAGTTTTTCTTTTGTCTTAAGGGTACTATTTATTGCTTTAAAAAATTCAAATATGACAGTTTGGAAAAGGGAGAAAAACTTTAAAGAAAAAATAAAGGCACTCAAAATACCATCATCCAGAGTTATCTATTTAATTTTGATGTAGTTTTCATACTTCCACCTCAGCTTCCCAAGTAGCTGGGACTACAGGCTCATGCTACCATGCTTGGCTAAGCTTTTCTGCTTGTTTTTTTTTTTTGCAGAGATGAGGTCTCACTATACTGCCCAGGTTGGTCTCAAACTCCTGGGTTCAAGCAATCCTCCTGCCTCAGCCTCTCAAAGTGTTGAGATTACAGGTGTGAGTCACTGCACTTGGCCTGAAGTTTTCTTTTATAGATGTTTGATAACCAAGAAACATACGGCTTTACTTAGCAAATACGTGCAGAGGCAGTGTAGTAGTAATAGGAGGATTTCAAAGCAAATTTGTGTTGTTAGGTTACTGATTCTAGCACCTTATTTCATGTTATTTTATTTTACTTCTATTTCAGAGATAGGATCTCACTCTGTTACCCAGGCTGGAGTGCAGTGGTGCAGATAACCATGTAACAGTGCAGATAACTATGTAATCACAGCAGTCTATGAAGAGATTTGTAACCTCAAACTCTTGGACTCAAGCAATCTTTCCATCTCAGCCTTCTAAGTAGCCAGGGCTGCTTGCACACACCACCACTCCCAGCTAATTTCTTTTTAAAATTTTTTTTGTAGAGACGGGGCCTTACTATGTTGCCCGGGCTGGTTTCACACTCCTAGCTTCAAATGATCCTCCTACTTTGGTATCCCAAAGGGCTTAGGATTATAGGCATAAGCCACCAGGCCTAGCCTCATATGTAATTTTAGACACGGTACAACTTCAACCTGTAAATGTCCTCCCCTGTAAAATGGGAACAACACCACCTGTTCGAATTTGTTTTTATGAAGAGTATGTAGCACTGTGACCATGAAAGACTGGTGCGAAATATCCGACTTGCTGCCTTTCTGAAAGTGGGACTTTCTGTACTGCAAAGTCTCGAAGACCAAACTACAACACCCAGGATCTCATTCATCTATCGTTATGTATTTAAAATAAGCTATTTTATGTATTTAAAATGTAGATGCCAGAGCTTAGGAATCCAGAAAGGGGCCTGAGATCATCTCTTGGTTGCTCAATGTTGTGTTCTGCTAGCAGGCGGAGTTGAAAAGTAGAGTTTGTGCATAGCAGAAAAATTCATTCCTATGTTTCAGAGGTGTCAGGAAGAAATTGCCCTGAGGAGGCAGCTGGTCTCATGGGGTAAGTGCTCCATTCTTGAGGGAGTTACTCTGGCAGTGGCTTTTTAATCCTTGCGGCACAGCAGTGGAGGTATTTTTCCTTTGTTTTAAACTCTAGAGTTTCATTAGCTATCGCTGATTCTCCACCTTCCTGATTCTGGCAGAGGTCAGACTTGGAGGCCCAGCCCTGCCTTCAGGTCTCCAGTTCTTCCAAGGATTTTATACAATTTATAATTATTGATTTGATTTCTTTCCTGCCTAAAATACTTAAGTGATTTCCAGTTCCTGAACCAAACTCTAATACTGTCAACTAGAAAGCATAGCACAGTACCAGTGATCCAATGATTGAGTATTTCCATTTTCATTTGAGTCCTTCAGTTTATGGATCCATTCATAAGCTAAGTTCTAGAATTGAGATTCTGAAGTATTCCATGATTTTCTCTCACATGATTCGTAAAAGTCTCCTTTATTTTTAATTACTTGTTTATTAATTATACAGCAAACTCCCTCCCTCCTCTTTACCCAGATTTGAACTCCCAACTTTTCTGCTTAAGAAGTTGTGTTTCATTTCTTTTTTGTTTGGAAGTTATTGAAGACTTTGATCTCAATGATTTATGGAATAATTTTCATTTATAGGCTATAGTTGTAATTTTCCCAACACATTCATGTTAGTCAATCAAGGCATAAAACTGAGAGAATGGCTTCTAAATTATTTTTGATGTGCTAGTAGACTGACCTCTTCAGCCTGCATATTCTTAATGGGGTAAGAATTCTTAGAAGACAGCCCACAGAGACAATGAAGACAAAGAAGACCGTGAACCTCATTTGTGAGCTAGATTGAAAGGCACACTTACAAGTGTATATAAATGAAGCATAGCACAACATAGATTATTTAGAGTATTAGTCAGTTCACAGATACAAAATACACATGGATAACTTAAGCTGGATCCATTTCTAGTCACCTTGATGTGTTTCTGGTCATTAGGATGTGTTTGGTGGTTATGCCAATATGTATCATTTATTAAAGGAGAATTCATCAATATCGCTATTATGTATGCTCAATAAACCAGCAGATGGTGTATGACAATTTCTTCAAGGTGACATCAAAAACGCTCCATGTAATCCTTTCTTGTTTCTTTCAACATCGATATATTGGAACATATTTCTATTTGGAACGTAAGATAACTAGATATCTGATTGACTTTTGTATGCAGAGATAAGTGAACATTAAGGATGTCTAAATTTGCCTATGTGATCCTGTGTGAAATGTACTGAAAGTCATAGAACAGCGTTCCGTAAGCAGAAAAAAAGTTAGCATTTTTTTCTTCCATTTTATTCTGACAAGAAAAAAAATGGCTTGTCATCAAACTTTAATCTGGCACATTTCCTACGTAGCCAGAGGTTGGATGAAGTTGAATGTGAAGATGAGCTGAAGACGTATTTTAAATATTTTCTTTTCTCCAGAGCAAGCTAGGAGAACATGAATAGAGTGACTGAAATACATGTATCTTGAGTGTTTGACTTGAAAAATACTGAAATACTGCTTTAATACCAGTTTTTAATGAAGAATTATTAGAATTAACCAATGAAATCTAGCTACTAAAGATTTAATACAATTTATTTACAAATTAGGAAAAAATATGTATAGATTGGTATTTACTTTCATAAAACATTTATAAGATACTATGTAAGTTGAATTTGATAACTGAGTCAATATACATTATTAATATAGATGTTTTAATATAGATCTATATTATTAAAGATCTTATATTATAAAATTGTATAATATTTTATTATATATATGTATATGACAGCTCTGTCACCCAGGCTGGAGTGCACTGGCACAATTATGGTTCACTGCAGCCTCCACCTTGCAGGTTCAGCCTCCTTGCAGGCTCAGCCTCCCGAGTAGCTGGGACTACCGGCACACACCAGCACACTTGGCGAAGTTTTCAATTTTTTGTAGGGACTGGGTCTCACTATGTTGCCCAGACTGGTCTTGAACTCCTAGACTCCAGCAAGCCTCCTGCCTCAGCCTCCCAAAGTGCTGGGATTGCAGGCATGAGCCACCGCACCAGGACAATAGGCATATATCTTTGTGAAAAGGTTTCCAGTTGCTAATAAACTTTTTTTTTTTCCTGACTTTAAACTGGTTGATGAGGTGGGAGTATAATGAGCTTGTTTTCAGCTGATCAGCTCATGAAAATATTCCCTCTGTCACCATCGTCAAATAATCCAGGATCCCATTTGATAACTTTGTGAAGGGCTTTTGGAAAAATTTTTTGTTTTCAAAAAGGCTGTAACGTTTTGCTGGTGTCAAGTTGAAGGTTTTTTTTTTTCCCAAGTAAAGAATTTTGGGTTTGATATCTCATTTGGTTTCATTATCCATTGATGGAAATTTTGGTATACTGCGATGTTCACATTCATATTCCACTTATTCTGAAAGTTTTGGATTAGAAAATATTTTTCTTCCAGGTAACTCCTTATAATACCAGGATACGGTTAGTTATTGAGATTTAACTTGTGCTAACCTGCCTTGGCATTAAAAAAAATTTTTTTTTTAAATAAATAGAGTCCTTAACTTGAAATGAGTCCCTAAAACTTAAATGATTGAGATGTCAGATTTAAAAAAATCTAGAAATAGTAATATTTCACTGGCAAAATGGTTGATGCTTTATACTATAACACCACACAAAATTATTGCCAGTTTGGAATGACAAATGAATGTATGAGAGATTAAATTTAAAAGATTTTTAAAAACTAAGACAGCAAGGAATGGGAGAAAAGATTCTATAATGTACCCCTCTTTGTGGTAGCAGCAATGTAGCATTTAGGGAGATGTGAGAGGTGGGGGAGGTAAGATACTTTGGTTTGATTTATCATGTCAACCTCAAATAATCAGATTCAGAAATTATCATCAAGTACAGTTTCTCTGAGCCAAAGCTTGAGGATGGCCACTAGGGGCACAGAAGTAAGTGCCCTGAATATACACTTTGATTAGCAGCAGGTACAAGTGGGTTTTTAAGGGGGGAAAGGAGGCAATTTCTATGTTGTTTACCAAGAATTTACATTAAAATAACATAAGCTATTGATTGGCTGTACATTATTCTTTGTATCACAAAGTCCAGGAACATGAAGATAAGCAGCTAGTTGGGAATACGATGCCTTTAAACATTTGTCCCCTGGGCATGGATGGCTTGTATGAACTCCTATCTCTCCAAGCCTGGTAAATTTTCCATACTTCACATATCTGACTGCTCTGGGCTATTTTTCTTTTCTCAGATTATTCTATTTTAATAATAGCAGTAGAGAACAATTTGGCATGTTTTGTCATTCAGTATCTCAGATAGCTGAGACCTACTTTACACAAATTATCTCATTTGATCCCTACAACCACCCTTATGAAAGCAAGTACTACTGTCATCATTTTACTGTACGTTTTAAATGTTGGGAAATTTGTCCAAGTTCCCACTGCTCACAGCTTTTGAAACTGGGGAAAAGAAATAAGCTTCGACCGAGGAGTTAAACAGTCTCCTCTAGAGCTGCACTCCTAATTATACTGCTATTACTACAGCAAGGGAAAAGAGAAGGAATTATCTTGTTAATTTGACAGCTAAGAACTTGTATGCATTTGAGCATTAAAAGAAAATTCACAGTGTCATACGAAAACCATTTAAATCTGTTTGTGGTAACATTCCAAACAAAAATCTTCATTTAATATGCTAAACTGGGAAGTGGTTTAAAAAGAAGCCTCTGTGTACTTTGCAAAGGCTAAATTCTGCCAATGATTAATAGTCGTCACTGTGATCACTACCATAAAATAACGTGATGAGGCCTGGTGCTGGGTCTTTTAACATTCCTGATCTCAGTTAACAATAGCAGGGTTCAGGCCGAGGAATAGCATGGGTGGGGCTGGGATCAAGAAATTCCCTGGACGGAAAGATTTGAAAACAGCAATAAAATTCACTAAAGTCAGTCTGCTTTTTATTATCACCAGGCATCAGCAAACTCTAAGCAATACCATGGTAAAATACTCCTGCCAGTAAAAGATCTCTGAATTCTAAAAGATCGTTGTAGTAACTGCTGTGTTTTAATAACATGGATGCGAGCTTCCCATTGGCACTTTTTTTATTGCTTAACCTTTGATGAATGCTATATTCTATGTGAAAGTTACTTTGGATAGATTTGCCTCTCCCTAAACACATGGTAACACATGTTCTTCTAAACAGAGGATCAAAATAAATAATGACAGCACATTGTAAACATGAAGAAACAGAACCTGACTTACTTCAATTCTTTCATTCTATGTGACAACTTATAGTTTTACTTGTATTTAAACATTAAAACAGTGAAAAAGTATGAACTGCACATTGTAATACACAGTTACATTATTTGGTAAGTGCCTATTTTAGTTTATATGAAATATTTTACTAAATCTATCTAATGCTATTTTTTTTTTAGTTTGAACTTTTATTTTTACTTTCAGTAAATAAATGGTAATTTTAAAATGTCAAACTGGACTCTCCCATTCCAGGAGAGAGAATAGAGCACTTCTATTCCTGAAATTTAAGCCATTTTAAAAATTGTTAATTTTTATGGGTACATGACAGTTGTATATATTCCTGGGGTATGTGAGATATTTGATATAGACATACAATATGCAATAAACACATCAGGGTAAATGGGGCATCCGCCACCTCAAGTATTTATCCTTTGTGTTACAAAACAATCCGATTATACTTTTAGCTATTATTACATGTACAATTAACTTATTATTGACTGTAGTCATCCTGTTGTGCTGTGAAATGCTAGATCTGATTTATTCTTTCTAATCATTTTTGTATCCCTTAACCACAAATAATGCTATTAATATTAAAATGTGTTCCTTTTAATTGCTTAATTATTTTAAAAACAAAAAACAAATCAAGAAAACAGAAACTGCAATGTTATTATTTACTACAGTTCTCCTTTGTTTCTAAAAATATATTAATACAATTAAAAGTTTTAATTAATTGCCTTTGCTCCTTTTTATGCTGTCATTTTGGTATTTTTTAAAAAATGATGCCTTCTAATGAAGCACAATAAATTAAAAAATTTCACTGTCTGCATTTTTAATGGCTATTGTTATGGGCTAAGAATCTTGTTTAGAACAAAAACTCAGATTTTACAGAAATGTAAGGTGCTCTGTGGAACACTAAGAAGCTGGACTTCTTGGCTCCTTGATAGCTGGGAACAAATCATAAGTATCCTTATATTCATTTCCTTAGGAAAATAGTTAAGAAATACAATACCGCCTATCTTTTTGGAATTTACAATGACATCAGAGATGGTAAATATAACAAATGATTATCATAAAATGAAGTATCTGAATATTGCAGACAAATGTTAGAAAATTTCAGAAGAGAGAGAAGTGGGAGATCTTGTAATCAGGGTAAAAGTAAGTCATGGATGATTATTTAAACTGCACCTTTAGTAACTTCTAAAGAATTTATGATGAAGGAAAATGCTTAATGGGGCAAAGATAAGTCTAAATCATAAATAGAAGTTTGGGTTTCCTCTGTCAGGTTTTTAAAGTGCTAGTGAATTGGATTTTAGCTAGACTCTGAAAATATTTTTTTGACTAACAATAATGAATAATTTATTCAGCATTGCTTCATTTAGAAATGTTATAGAGCTTGATGTCAAATGAACAACAATATGGCATGAAGTTGTTTTTTCAAGATACTTGCACACATATGTTTATTGCAGCACAATTTGCAATAGCAAAATTATGGAATCAAAATCAACCCAAATGCCCATCAATCAACAAGTGGATAAATAAACTGTGGCATATATATATATATATATATATATATATATATATACACACACACACACACACAGTATACAGTGGAATACTACTCAGCCATAAAAAGGAATGAATAAAGGGCATTTGCAGCGACCTGGATGAGACTGGAGACTATTATTCTAAGTGAAGTAACTCAGGAATGGAAAACGAAACATCATGTGTTATCACTGATAAGTGGGAGCTAAGCTATGAGGACACAAAGGCATAAGAATGATACAATGGACTTTGGGGACTTGGGGGGAAGGGATGGAGGGGAGCGAAGGATAAAAGACTACAAATAGGGTGCAGTGTATACTTGGGTGCTGGGTGCACCAAAATCTCACAAATCACACCGAAGAACTTACTCATATAACCAAATACCACCTGTACCCCAACAACCTACGGAAAAAATGTTTTTAAGTGGGCTTAGGTATTTGATTATCCTCTGTGCTAAAATCGACTTCTCCATTCGGAGCTTCATTCTCCCTTTGGAAAGCTACTATGTAGATGAGATCAGAGATTTAGAGGAGAGAAACTACCTGCAGAACTATGGACACTGCACAATCTTTACACATCTGTTAAGCCTCCCAGTGAAAAGAGATGGTGGCAAACTCCGCCAAATGCAATTGGGACTGTGTGGGCAACATAATATTCTTCTTTTATTTATAGTTCACATCCCTTGAGATTTAGAACGAGGCTCCTATTGTTAGATCTGAGTAGCAGTGTATTTAAATTTGAAATTTGTGTAAGATACAATTTTAGCCTATTCTATCTAAACATGCATATTGTTTTCTAAAAAATTAGTGTTTTCTTTCTAACCAAGGCCAAAACGAAATATATATTTATAATATTCTTTATTCTGCAGAGTGTTATGATTCACAACCAGTTTGATTTTTAGAATTCAATTTACATCATGTTTTCATTACTATCGTTTTTCTGGATACTGTTAATATTCAGGTTTAATTTTGGTGAAGTAGCCGAAATACCAACACCAAAATCATAAGCCCGGACTGGACATTTGGTTTCTCTTGTTCATAACATTGTAAGTATTTCTGAAGTTGGATACCTCTCCAAGAGCATGCCTCTTTCCTATGCCTCTGGAGCTATGGCTTTTGATATCCTTATTCCAGCCTAGCCCTAGAATTGTGAGGCCCTTGAAGTCATTTGAACTTCTGAAAGTTCTTGGCAGTGCAAAGTGTTAAGTAATTAACTCACAAAGAACAATGTATTTCTTCCAATTTATTTTGGACAATTAAAAACCAAATGGGGCCGGGCTCGGTGGCTCACGCCTGTAATCTCAGCACTTGGGGAGGCCTAGGGGGGCAGATCACGAGGTCAGGAGATCGACACCATCCTGGCTAACACGGTGAAACCCCGTCTCTACGAAAAATACAAAAAATGAGCCAGGCGTGGTGGCGGCGCCTGTAGTCCCAGCTACTCGGGAGGCTGAGGCAGGAGAATGGCGGGAACACGGGAGGAGGAGCTTGCGGCGAGCGGAGATCGCGCCACCGCACTCCAGCCTGGGCGACAGAGCCAGACTCTGCCAAAAACACCACCACCAAAAAAACCCCAATGGTATTATAGAAACTTAATAAATATTTAAAACTTGAGGCTAAAGTGTTTCCAAAGATACTTGGAAAGTATTCAAAGTATTCAAAGTAGCCTTGGAGTTCTTAGTTCAACTGATATTCAGAAAAAGCTCAAAATATCTTCTTGTTAATTACAGCAGGATCTTCTGTCTCAGATTTGTGGGACTTGAGATCTGGCATAGCTATCTATGTCTGTCCATGACTATGGATACATCACTTTGCCCACCTGAACTCCAGTTTTGCCTGTAAAAGGGAGATGAAGAATTCCTGTCTCAATGGGATGCTGTTTTTGGGTCTTAAATGAGCAAACACAGGAGAAAGTGCATGATTCATATTAGTCACTCAACTGAAACCATTGTAAATATGTAGTTGTAATGCAAGCTACATTTTTCTAAAATGCATCTGACTCATTTTGAAACTCAAAATTGATTTAAAATCTCTATTTATATAATTAATTTATTTTAACTAACACGACAACATCTCTTTAAACATTTACTGTGATTTTTCTAGTTATTTACTATAACTTAACCAGTTTTTCCATTTTGGCACGAGATTCAATTTAACTTTTATCTTGACATTTGAAAAAATCATACTATGGGAAACTTTCTATTTAGATTTTATTTTGTGAGATAAAAAACTTTGTATTAAAAAATCTTCAGTGTACTAACTGGCAATTATTTACTTTGAGACAAATTTTCTATTGTAATTTTCCCCGGTTTTATTAAAGTTTGTTTCTTAAATCTCCACTTTCTTTGTGGTGAGTTTACGTTAACATATTTCAGACATTTAACAATTTAGCTATAGAAAAACCGTGGGTTGGCTGGGTGCGGTGGCTCATGCCTGTAATCCCAGAACTTTGGGAGTCCAATGAGGATGGATCACTTGAGGTCAGGAGTTTGATACCAGCCTGGCCAACATGGTGAAACCCCCTCTGTACTAAAAATACAAAAATTAGCTGGGCTTGGTGGTGCATGCCTGTCGCTCCAGCTACTCTGTAGGCTGAGGCAGGAGAACGGCTTGAACTTGGTAGGCTGAGGTTGCGGTGAACTGAGATTGCACCACTGCACTCCAGCCTGGGTGACAGAGCAAGACTCTGCCTAAAAAAAA
>NW_016802926.1:289201-338155 GCF_001698545.2 Rhinopithecus bieti | reverse complement strand
AAAAAAAAAAAAAAAAAAAAAAAAAAAAAAAAAAAAAGCCTGAGGGTTTTCCCATGTGTAGTTAATATTTGATTTCCAGAAAATCTAGTGATAAAGTGGTACCCTATTTAACATCTGTGAATTCAAATATTCCAATTGTAATGGGGAAAATATCTAATTATGCAGATAGCTTCATCTTTCCCCCATCTTATGAAGTACTAAGAAATACCTGCACCTAGATTGTGAATATTTGGACGAAACACTTTGCGGACCAAGTCCTGGGATAATTGTATCAATTTGGTGTAGGAAGGAACCTGAGAACGAATAGAAGGAAAGAACATGTACATATGCTCCAAAAATAACTTGAAACTTGTAAAATACATGGTTTTACTTTAATATATGGCTTTTGGAATAGAAATTCTGACTATGGTTTATGAAGAACATTATAGCAATACTCATCAAAATATGTAAAATGTACATGTGTACTTTTTTTTTTACTCAAAAATTCTACTTCAGGACACTTATTCTATAGATAAATGCTTATGTGCAAAATGATGTGCATACAAAGACATTCACTATAATACTGTTCATGAAAGCAAAAGATTAGAATCAATCTAAACTTCATCAACACGGTGCAGGCTAAGAAGTGGTCAGCAGCATACATTTTATTATGAGAAGCAGTTAAGAGTGAAGTCTCTGTTGCTGCACTGGTTGGATTCTCATCCTGCTTCCACAGTGTATTGCAAAGTGGGTTCTAGTTAGCCTCGTTGTTTCCATTTGTGTGTCTGCAAAATGGGATAGTAATAGTGCCTACTTCATTGGATTTTTGTGAGGGTTAAATGAGTGCAGAGTGGGTGAAACGTGTGCAGTATTTAGCACAGTGCCAACACAGAGGAAGCACTTAACAATTATCAGTAGATCCTCTACCCTGCTGAAAACATTCGTCACAGATAAGCACGAAGAAACAGTGATATATCAGTAATAAGTGCTACCATAGAGAAGGAAGATGCATTTTATCTGAGATGTAAAGATATACTTGTTAATGCAGATGATCTTACAATGTAGATTATTTCTCTATAGCATACGGGAGGGTTAACTTTAACCAAGGGCACCAGATAGGGGGAGAAGCAAATAATTCAAATCTTTCTTTGCGTAACCAGTACATGATAATGTGCTGATACTCAGTCTGACTTGTGATCCATTCCCCTTTGGACTATTACCCAAGTTCTTAGGAGGTAACAGCTGTGATAAAGAGTAAATCAAATAAAAGTCGAATTATCAGTCTTTTTACAGGAAACGATGGGATGGAGTCATGTGGCTGCCACATGACCTGGTAGCAGGATAAAATGATGATGGGGAAATAATTTTTTACTCCACTAGAGTAATTAACAAAGGTCATATCACATGGGTAAGAGAAAACTATTTCCTAGAGATAATGAAGTTCTCCAGATGGTGGTGACAGCTGCGTGACAGGCATTCCCAGGGCAACATCAAGTTATCAGAAACATCAGAAGAAGCCATTTGGGGATGGCTAACAAAATGACTTCAAGAAAGAAAGCCCAGAGGAATACGGACAATGAAAATACTCAAGAATGCTTCCGGTTATGGAAGCATTGGATCAGACATTTGAGCAACCTAATTCGGTAGGCACAACACAGTGTTAAAATGCACGAAAAACACATCCAAATAATCAATTTAGATTTCTGAAATATCAGGACAAACAGGATTGAGCCGACCCAGGTGTGTCCTGTCTGTGTGTCCTCACATTTTTACTCCAGAATGTAGCATATTTTATTTTTATACCATAACTTTCTAGAAGCTTCATGTTTGGATTTTGGAAACTGATTTTGGCAACAGTCATTTTGCTCAGTAGAATACAGGAAAGATTGATTGACGATAAGAGAAAAGGGAGAATGGGTTTTAGTTTTAACAAACTGCAGAATCAATTGCTTTTTTTCTTTTCCTTGTACCTGCAAAGTTACACTGTCAGATTTCTTTAAGGGTGATGATTTTCAAACATGGTATCCTGAAATCAGAAAAACTAAAACATTAGGCATAATAGCTGTGAGTAAATAAAAGCATTTCTGATGGAGACCCTTTCATGTTTTGTGTGGTGAAATTCCTGAAGAAATAGGCCCTTGAAGTTTTAAAATGATAGATATTGTTTCTTCTTTGTTTCTCCTTTCTTAACCCAACCAATAATTTAATACAAATTAGAAGTAGTAAAGGAAATGTCAACTTTACCAGAACAATGAAGCCATTCAGCCCTGAAATTTAGTGTATGTGCATGAAGAAAACAACTGGGGTGGTGAAAGGCTGAGCAGGGCAAAAGACAGCAAGAAACAGATAATGGCTTATGAAATGATTAGTTTGTTTAAGAAGTAAGAAACACAATATCTGCTTTCTTAAAACTGAAAGTCACCATTTGTCTTGAGGGGCTCCTCACCCTCCAAAAATTGAATGGTATCTGTTATTAATATTTGTATTCATTCCTATTCTGTACAGCTGCTTTTATTTTGTTGCAGTGTCAGGTAAATACAGTTCTCCAAAATCAAAAGCCTATTGCTCACCCAACTGATGTCATAGACACAGGCTGCTTGCAAGTTTCTGGGAAGTCTGTTTGAAGAGATGCTGTAACAGTTTGCAGCATCTTTTGGTTGCTTCAGTGTTTATAGCATCAACCTTTAACATATTGGCGTCTAACAGAAAGTGGTATTATATAACTTCAAGTGGAGTATGACAACTTTACATTACTACATTTCTATTTTGCCTCTCCCAGCTTTTGCACTGCTGTTGCCATAAGAATCACAGGTAAGAAACAAAGGAGGAAGAGCAGAAATGGAGTAGTAGAGTGTGAATTTGCTTTGTGACTATTACATTCGAAGACATAGCTTCTGAGATGTGAATTTGGAGTGTTGAAGAGAAAGGGATGGGTTGGAGACAGATATTTATCAAGTACTATGTATGGACATTAATTGAGATGTGACTGTGAAGAAGTTCATGTAAGATTGTGTAGTGAGGAAAGAAGAGAGAAAAAGATGGAATTCTGTGGGTAAGAGGTGGTATAAGAGAAAAATGAGAAGGGAAAAAAAATCCTGCCAAGAATTAAGAAAGACATTAATGTAAAAGGAAAGAAAAGGAATGTGAAATAGTGTGAAAACTAAAAAAATAGAATCAAATTTAGGGGTTATGAATGAGTAGGCAGCACATGGCAGAGATTTTTTATTCTTATCTGCTATCTTCAGACCCAGGGATCTTGCAACCTGTTGTATGTAGGTGTATATGCATATATACGCACATATATATCCGCATATATATGTATCTTTAAAATTTATATAGACACAAGTTTTCTTTCCTAATTATACCTTTTTGTGCCTTCCCCTGAAAGGCAGGATCCTATAGAAATAAGCAGATTTTAAGACTGGTGCCCAGGGATATGCCCAGATGTGTAATTCAGTCTGAACATACTGACAACTACTGAACAAGTAATAGGTTCTGAGGTCGGGCTTCACAACAGGAATGATGTGAACCTTGTAAAGATGCCCGTAATTCTTATCCGGCTCAATTAGAAAAGATGTGTCTGCCAGATTTGTCATGCTCTGAGAATGCAACATGGTATCTTCGACCCAATTTCACCACCACCTCACTTCAAGATAAATAGATTTGGCCTGTGAGGTAACTTTACTTTTTCAGGAAAATGAAGAAGAAATGGAAGAAAACAAGAATTACTTACTTTTAGAAATTGAGATCAGTGGCTTTTCATTGGAAAAACCCATGTCTGGGTTGTTTTGTACAGATCACTTAAATGAAGGGTGGGAAACCAAAAACCAGAGATATTTGGTTAGTGCTTGCAAATAATTTTGGTGCTCTCAAAATGAAAACTTAAAATTAAAATCTTTACAAAACACTATTCAATTAACTAAGGCCAGAAAGTGACTAAAATAAATGATTGTGCAGAGATTGTGTATGTTCCATAGAGACTAATTTTGTCAAAAATAAGAAAGCTGCATAGCCTATTTTTAAGGAGCCAAATTGCATTTCTGTACTTTTAAGTTTAGTGTATCTTAGCAACCAACAGAGCAGAATATGCATGCCTGAGAACAAGAGAAGATTCACACTTCTTTATGCTCTGTTTTACGGAAATGTTAAAACTCATGATTTTCTATTACTTTTGGATAAGATAGTTCCTCTCCAAAATATAACAGAGCCATGTAATCGTATTATATTTCATGAGGGAAAGGTACTTGGAAGTTTTCTTTAGTTTACAGAATTTATATAGTATTTTAGAGGAATGAATTAAAGTTTTGACTGGAAAGCTTATACAAAATTATAGATCCCAAGAAGACACTTAGAGGGATGAGAAAGTTTGTATTGCTTAACAAGCTTCACAGCTAGAGCTACCAATTTTTAGGAAGTTAAATATCCTGAACATGGTCATTATAAACATGTAATAGGAAGTTAAATATCCTGAACATGGTCATTATAAACATGTAAAGCATTTCATTACACATTTATTGAGTACCATGTACTGTGCACTGTGCAAAGAACTAAAGAGATCTTACAGAAATGGTAGTTTCTGTCTTCAATGTACTAACATTCTAAGAGAGAAAACAAGCAAACAAACAAAAAAATTTTACAATGTAATTAGAACATTAATAAAAAATGTGCATCAGGACATTGTACAAATTGCAATACAAACCAAAGGGAGATACAGACCTATAAGAAATAACTTTTCATTAGGGAATGTATAATACATTTTGAGCTAATAAACCTTAAACACATACAACACATAAACATTTACATGTAGGAGGGATTTAAAACCCCACACTTATGTTGAATTCTGCTTAACCGATATTTGAGTAATGTTTTCCCCATGCAGTTTGTAGAGTTATCATTAATAATAGAATATTTTCCTTCATATTTTACCTTGGCTGTAAAATGTGCCAAATTATGTTGTAAAAATATGTTTATCCTGGGGGAAAACAAAATATATGCCTGAAATTGAGGTGCTGCTCTTTTTTATCATGAGTTCAGAGTCATAAAATAAATTTACCTGGTTTCTTTCTCCTGTGGTTTAAATGCTGCCTTGGTCTCCAAGATAAAAACTACGTGGTTAAACTTTTATTTTCAGAATTCTTTTTTTTTTTTTTTATTAAAACTCTGTCTACAGTATGAGTTGTGGACTTAAGCAGGATACTTTCCTTTCTCCAGATCTTTTATCATCCTTTATATATTATAATTAAAACATTTTTCTGAAAAGTTTTCTCATATTTTCTCGGAAAGCCTTTAAACATCATTATAAGAATTAATTGCTCAATCAAAAAATATTATGAACCATATCCATGTTTTCGAACATGTTGTTTATCTTTTTTGGCTATGGAGCAAAAAGGATAAATGTGAATAGTTGAACATTTTCAAAAAGACAAATCCCACCTATGTATAATACTAAAAATTAGTCCAATCCATGTTTAATGCTAATAACGATAGCAAGTCATGAACATGATTAGTTATTGATTTCTGAAGGTTCATCAGGTTACAAGTAATAATGTTCTCTGTAGCTTCCTGGAGGCAACGGCAGAGCTCGGTGCTCAATTAATAATTTTGCTTCAATAATCTGTAACTTTCATACGTACTCAGTTTTCCTCTTGTCTCATTGTAAAACTAATTTTAAAGTTTTAGTATGTCTACCCACTGTTGTTTTATGAAGATGATGACTACTTTCACGTAATTCCCTCCAGACAGCTTTTTGTCTTGTAAATAAACAGGGTTCCAAGCAAATCTTTTTCAAATCTGTTCCCTCATTTCTATTTCCACTTCTGTTATACCCACTGCCTTGGTTCAGACTACCTTCCTTCATCTGGACTAGTCCATCAGTCTCCCTACTTTTATACTTGCTCAACATTTTTCCTTTGGCATACAAAGTGAAGAAGAAATTCTCAAATCTAATACAGAATCCATCATTTTGAAAAGAGGGCTGTATTTCTCTCAGGCCACTTTTTTGGCCTGACAACTGCCTTGAACAAGAAAAGTGAGAAGATGCATTTCTGGCAATGATTGGTCCGATCTGCCTTAGAAATTCTTCCATTACCCCTGCATCAATTCATGGTCTTGGGCAAAGTGAGGAGGAGGAAGTCCTAGGGAAGGAGAAAAAGATAGCCTAGGATCTGGGGATGAATTCTCAGGAGGGACGGCTTACGACAGCATTTAAGGGTCAGGTATGTAGACCGAGACATTTAGAATCTCTGTTGTGACAGTGAGAGAAGGAGGAAGAGGGGACTATGGCTCCGAGAAAACAGGCATGGGGCACTGTGCATCACAAGAGGTTGAACTAGAGGGAGGAGATCATGATGTTTTACTCTGGTAAATTGGGCCCAGCTAACTTAGATGAAACTTTGATATGAGATAGGAATAAAAGGAGGCAGTGAAATCTACCAAACTAGTAAATTTAGCTCTACCCTTGGGAATCTCTCTGCACACTGGGGTCTCCACGCTGTATGAGTATCACTGTGAGTGAAACTGATAACCCACACTCCTTCCCTGTCTCTATCTCTCACCTTTTGTCTTTCTTTCTTCCTCTTTTTCTTTTCTTTCTTTATTTTTATTAAGTAGACATAAAACAATATTTATACCATATTTAGTTATATATACAAACACCCACAAACCCACCATCCAGTTAAAAATGGAGAACATTGTTTTATTTTTGTTCCCTAGGCACTGCTCCTCTAAGCCCTCCATAGAAGTAGTAGCTATCTGAATTATCTTTACCATTCTTTTGCTTTTCTTTATAGGTTTCTGTTTGAGTCTGTTCAAGCTTCTATAACAAAATATGTTACACTGGGTAATGTGTAAACAGCAGAAACTTACTGCTCAGATACTGCTCAGAGTTCTGGAGCCTGGGAAGTCCAAGATCAAGGTGCCAGCAGCTTCCATGTCTGGTGAGGGCTTACTCTCTTCTTCAAAGACGATGCCTTCTTGCTATATCCTCACATGGCAGAAGGGCAAAAAGGGACCAATAAGCTCTGGCAGGCCTCTTTAATAAGGACACTAATTGCATTCTTGAGGGCTTCATCCTCATGACCTAATCACCTCCCAAAGGCGCCACCTGTTTATAACATTTGGGGGATTAAATCTGAACATATGCATTTTGGAGGAATGCAAACATTAATACCATAGCACTTTCCCACAGGTTTGTAATCCTAAACACTAAATTGTTTAGTTCCACATTTTAAAATTTGATGTAAAGAAAGGCTGTATGCATTCTGCACCTTCCTCTTCCCCTCCAAATTATATTGTTGTAATTCATCCGTGTTTCACTCATTATTATTGTTTTATTTTCATTGCTGGATGGTATTATGTTGTGATAGATATTGGGGTTGCATCTGTTTTGTTTTCTTTTGTTTTGTTATTATAAACAGAACTTCTGAGAGTACTTTGGTGCACGTTTCCTGGTTCATATATACAAGAGTTTCTCTAGGCTATATACCTAGGAGGGCAGTTGCTTTGTCGTACATAGAATAGACACATCTTTAACGCTAGATACTGCCAAATTGTTTCCAAAGTGGCAATAAAGTCTTACACTTCCACCTGCAGTGTATAAATGTTTTGGCTTTCCACACTCTTGATTATACTTGATATTCTCAGTCTTTAAAATTTCCAAGTGACCAAACATGAAATGATATCCCACTGTGGTTTTTTCCTCAACAGTAATATGATTGAACATCCTCTAATATACTCATTGATCTTTGAGATTGCCTTTTTTCTGAAATTCTATTAAAGTATTTTCCTCACTTGTCCATGGAGCTGCTTATCTTTTTTCAATTTGCATTGCAAGAGATCTCTGTCATTTCAATGTATTTATTGCAAATACCTTCTCCCCACTTGTGATTTATATTTTTACTTTCTTTGAAGCTTGGTTTGATGAACATTCTGGAATTTAACGTAGTTAAATTTATCAATATTTTCTTTTTATCAATATTTTTCTATACTTTTTTTCTTGCTTAAGACATCTTTATCTAAAGAATATAAAGATATGTTGATACGTTTATTTTAAATCTTATAGTCTTTTTAAATACATTTTTTACTTTTGAATAATCTTATATTTATAGAAAGTTTGCAGCAATAGTACAGAGATTCCTTGTGTATCTCTTTCTCAGTTTCACCCTTTGTTAACATCTTACATTACCATAGTATATTTGTCCAAGATAAGAAACCAACATTAATACATTACTGCTAATAGAGCTCCAGATTTTATTTGGATTTCACCAGGTTTCTTTTCTTTGTTTCCAGGATTCAATCCTGGGTCCAGATTGTGTTTCTTTGTCATTTCTCCCACGTCTCCTCTGGTCTATGACAGCTTTTCTTTCTTTTCCTTGTTTTTCATCATCTTGGCAGTCTTGAGGAGTACTGGCCAAGGAAGCTGTAGAATTGCCTTGGATCTAAATTTATCTGATGTTTTTCTTATGATTACAGTGAGCTTATGGGTTTTTGGAAAGAATATGACATGCGTAAAGTGCCCTTCTCATCCCAGAATGTCAGGGGGGATATCATACCTACACGACATCACTGAAGATGTTAACTACCTGGTTAATTACCTGGTTAATCACACCTTGCCAGATCTTTGCACTGTAAAGTCACTCATTTTCTCTCTCCTTACTCTAGTCCTTGGAAGCAAGTTACTATGTCTAGCCCAACAACAAGGAGAAATATGGTGGTGATTGAGCATCACGCCTTTGAAGGAGGAGTATCTGCATATTTTAAATGGAATTCCTCTGCAAGAAATATTTGTTTTTCCTTTCCAATTTATTTATTTAACTATTTACCTTTTTCAGCACATATTTGTGTGTGTGTGTATATATATATATGTATAATATTTTAAGTTAGTCTTGTAGCTTTTTTTCACATTTAAGTATTTTGTGTGTCTGTAATTGATTTTTGAAAATGGTGTGATGTAGGGCACTAGTTTTATTCTTTTATAGACAAATGGTTAATTGTCCTAATGCCTTTAATTTAGCCCCTTGCCCCCACTGTAATGACAGTCTGTTGATAAAAATATTCTGTTAAAAATTATTGCTAATCTCGGCCGGGTGCGTTGGCTGACACCTGTAATCACATAACTTTGGGAGGCCGAGGCAGGTGGATCACGAGGTCAGGAGATCGAGACCTTCCTTGCTAACATGGTGAAACCCTGTCTCTACTAAAATACAAAAAAAATAGCCAGGCATGGTGGCACACGGCTGTAGTCCCTGATACTTGGGGGGCTGAGGCAGGAGAATCGCTTGAACCTGGGAGGCAGAGCTTGCAGTGAACTGAGATCATGCCACTGCACTCCAGCCTGGGCGACAGAGCGAAACTCTGTCTCAAAAAATATATATATATACACACACACATGATATATATATAATATATATATTATATATAATATATACATTATATATGTAATCTTAACAATTAAACATTTTATTGATTTAATTTTCATATCAAGAATTTTGAAGTTTAACCTTTTTTGCAATCTATTAGATGTTTTGTGTATTCCTTTTGGGTGTTAAGAACTGTTTATAGCACATGTCAATTAAACAATCTGTTAAGAGACATAGTTTTTTGTTTGTTTTGAGATGGAGTCTGGCTCTGTCGCCCAGGCTGGAGTGCAGTGGTGCAGGTGGTGTGATCTTGGCTCACTGCAACCTCCGCCTTCCGAGCTCAAGCGATTCTCCAGCCTCAGCTTCCCAAGTTGCTGCGTTTGCAGGTGCGTGACACCACACCAGGCTAAGTTTTGTGTTTTTAGCAGAGATGGGGTTTCATCAAGTTGGCCAGACTGGTCTTGAACTCCTGACCTCAAGTGATCTGCCCTTCTCGGCCTCCCAAAGTGCTGGGATTACAGGCTTGAGCCACAGATTTTTTTTTTTAAAGCAAAACTAGAAATGTCTGGGTAATAAGAGGTACTATTTATTAGATGCTTATTGTGAATCCTATGCTAGAAATTTAGCTACATTCTCTCATATAGTTTTCACATCATTCTCACAAGGTCTATATTTTCCAATTATACACGTGACAAAATTGAGGTGCATGTTTCAAGTCTTAGCTAATCAGTAGCAGAGCCAAATTCAATCCTAGGTTTGATTTCAAAGTCCATAGCCAATATTTTTCAGAAGCCATAGGCTCCACTCACTTTACAACCTAATCCTTTTGATTCAAACATACTTGCAATGAACCACTAATGTTAACAGTCCAAGGAACATATATTGGTAACGGTGGCTTCTACTACATCTTGCCTCAACCAATATTGATTATTAACAATGGTAGTTTCAAATGGAAACGAATACGCAATTTAAAAACCAAACCTAGCCCAACTGGCAATATAAATATTAAATTATGCTTCAGAGAGAAAATGTGACTGCTTATAAATGAAACTATTAGAAAGAATCAAATTTACAAGCCTATTTAAGCGATGAAAACTAGTTTTAGGCAAAGCAATAAACCAAATGAAACCAGCGAGAGCATCCCGCTATTAAAACCATGGAGAATTAAGATAAGACTAGAAAAGAGAATGAGAAAGCAATTTGCAAATGCAATTTAACATCTCTGAGGTAATAAGGCACACTCACCTCTTTGATAGATATTTGATTTTGAATTTTACTTTGCAGAAGACATTTTATTTTAAAGGAAACAATCCAAATTTTAAGTAAAGGATTATAATGCCTTTTCAAGAATCTATGTTGTTGATAAATTCCATAATTGGAGAAAATCTTATTAGCCAGACCAAATTCTCCTAGAAAATAGGGAACTGGAGAAAAAAATTAAAATGACAGTCACTGAAAATAAGAGTGTTAGAAGGCATTGACTTCTAAAACAAACCAGCGTAGATAGCGTTTAAAATTTTTGCCAATAGGTTAGCAGTTCTTACAAATTACATTTCCTAATTACTCAGGAAACATTGCAAACATTGCAGTGACTTTGCTCTAGACAGCCATATTATTTCCCCAAATTACACTTTCTGCAAGTTACGCATCCTTATAAATTATCAAACTGTTCTTCACTGGTTTAGAATTCGGTACCTTCTACTTCTATTTCTCTAACTCATTACTCTAAGGTTTACTAAGTAATGTTAAAAGTTAGAACAATTTTAAATTTCAGTATGAAAATGTGGGTTGTTACCTAAATTTCAACAAACTCTCAAAATCAAGGATGTTAAAATCACTAACAGTTAGGTGTTACTTTCTTGGCCCATGTTCCCAAAATCGTATGAAATCAGAAAACAGGTTTTTAGGAAATGATCTGCATAACCACATCTATAAGTCAGGTAGCATGAACATTATCCAAAATGATTTGCAAATGTTCTCTGCTTGGATCACTTCTTAGGCAATACAGTTGATGGGCATGGTAGGCAGAATAATGGCTTCCAAAGAGGTCCAAGTTTTATTCCTGGAACTTGTGAATATTAAGTGGCAAAAGGGAATTTGCAGATATGGCTAAATAAGAACTTCAAATGGAGAGATTATCTGGGATTATCTTTGTGAGTCCATTGTAATCCGGAGGGTCCTTATAAATCGAAGAGGAAGACAGGAGCGTCAGAGCCAGAGGGGGAGATGTGGCCATGGAGGCAGAGGTCAGAGGGCTGTGCTGCTGGCTTTGAAGATGGAGAAAAGAGTCATGAACCAAGGAATTCCAGAGGCATCCAGAAGCTGGAAAATCTCCTCTAGAACCTCAGAAGAAAGCAGGCTTGTGGCTCTGTTGACTTTAGCCCCGTGAGACTCATGTCAGATGTCTAGTTCATAAAACTATAAGATAGTAAACATGTTGTTTTAAGCAACTACACTTGTGGTAATTTGTACAGCAACAACAGGAAACTGATACAAAAGGCACTGGAATACATTTCTCCAGAATAAGTAATTGCTGGTTTTTAACATGCAGAACACTGAGACACAGAACTTTAAAGATTTACAGGAGAGATTGTCTATAATTACAGTTTTCTTCAAAACAGAGCAACAGAGAACATTTCTATGCATTGGTTCTACAAATATCAATTACACATGTTCTGTTTCAGATTCTGCAAAAGGTTTAAATGCCAGTTTCATCTTACAGTAAATTTGTCTTAGCAGAAGAAAACACGTTATTCGTATTCAAACATTTACTTACCATCTAAACATATACTAAACACTGGGGTTAGCAACATAAATAAGACAAGGTCTCTTTGAAGTATACAACCTAGTATAGCATTTTCTTTTGTTCTTTTGACCATGAGCCACAGTAGGAAATACGTTTTACATTGTAACTCAGTATATATACCTTTATAAGCATGAACCAAAACTTGATACACTTTAATATTTTCTATTCTTTTCTGGCCTTTTCACTGAAAATGCTATGTAGAAACTGTTGAATTGATTTCATAACCCACTAATGAGCTTGAAAAGCACTATCTTAGTGAGTAAGTTAGATATGTAGAGAAAGAACAGAGCATGCCATATACTAATGAAGATAACAACCATGGTAAGTACAAGAGAAGTAGTAATAGCTAACATTTGAATGCTTACTATATTCACTGTTCTAAGGGAGTATTGAACATCTGAAGTACCCTAATCAGGTATTCACACTTCAAAGGTAGCTGCATAAAATCTTTAAATATTACAGGAATCTATACCAAAGAGTTTTTAATTAGCATACAAACATTAGTAAAATGAGCTGTGCTTGAGTTACATGACTGGATAGAAAGAGTGTACAGGCATCAACACCCATGTATGAACTTGATATAAGGATATTGCAAATCCAGCAGCAACTAATATCTCTGGAGCAACATGATAGGTTCACATCTCCACTTTCATTTCAGAGATGACAATGTTGCTTGACCCAAACTAGAAGGTTGGCTTACCCTGCTTTCAGAATGTCTTAACAGCCTTAGCATTCTAAGCTTACAAGAGCAGTTGAGGTTACTATTGTTGCTTCTTGTTAATACATATTAGACAAGTCTTAATCTATTATATAACTTGTTTTCATTATTGACATACCATGACCCCATGGGTAGCATGGTTACATGGGAGAGGATTGTCATCCAATGCCTACTAGCCTACTCTAATTGCTGGGAGCTCTCAATATTTGCCAAAAGAACCTGATGATTATTAAATGGTCAACTTGGCTTCTCTCAGTTCCAAGAGATTTTGCATTCTGTTCCAAGAAACTCGTATTTCATATTTTAACTGGTATTTGTCAAAAAGAGGCATACTGTCAGAAACACTTAAACAGAGCTCAACATTCCGCATATTGTACTTAAGCAGTAGCTCTCCCACTTTTAATCAGTGTTCTTCATATCTGTATGGAGTGGATGAGAGGGGTGCTTGTTGAATCTGCAGAATATTGAGCTCTGTTTCAGCAGTTCTGCTACAGTGTTACTCCTTTTTCTCTCTCTACTCCCAAACTGGAAAGTCAATATGTCTTGATCATTGCTTTGAAGACCATGGCATGTTCCCTTCTCGCCACACCTGAAATTCCCATGGCATGTTCCCTTCCCACCACACCTGGAATTGTTCTTGATTATTTTTTCCTCTCAGTCTGTGGCCTAAAATTTGTCCTCACTCTGGCAGTCTCATAAGGACAGAATTATAGAATATGGGAATAAAACAGTCATAGGTAGTACTTATTAGTCATGTGTTAGTTACTATCTGCAGCCTTTGTATAAGAAAAAAAAAAAAAAAAAAAAAAAAAAAAAAAAAAAAAAAAAAAAAAAAGGCCACATAAAGGTGCTGAAAACGTAACCTATCTCCTTCCCAATCTGAGTTCTCATTTCTCAGGTTCCTTCCAGTGCTATCTATAGACAACTTCCTGTGTATTAGTCCGTAATCTTCAAACCTCCTCAGTCACCACGGAAATGCCTAACTGCACTTCCTCTGAAATGTCATGAAACTTATAATAACCACAAAAGAGTGACTCCTAATAATTGCGTCGTTTTGTTTTTCTTGGAGGTCTGAGATTGAAAAGCAAAGAGTGAAAGAGAGGGAAGGAAGGAAGGAGGGAAGGAAGGAAGGAAAGAGAGAGGGAGGGAGGAAGGAAAGAAGGAAGGAAGGAAGGAAGGAAAGAAGGAAAGGAGGGAGAGAAGGAGAGATGGAAGGAGGGAGGAAGAGAACAAAAAAGTTCTAGAGACTTCAGAGAGTAAAACAAATTCTTCCTATAATTTTGATGATTAAAAATTAAAAACAGGCCAGGTGCTGTGGCTCATGCCTGTAATCCCAGCATTTTGGGAGGCCAAGGTGGGTGCATCACTTGACCCAGGAGTTTGCAACTAGCCTGGGCAACATGGTGAAACCCAGTCTCCACAAAAGATACCAAAATTAGCAGGGCATGGTGGCACGTGCCTGTAGTCCCAGCTACTTGGGGGGCTGAGGTGGGAGAATTGCTTGAGCCTGAGAAGTTGAGGCTGCAGTGAGCCATGTTCACACCACTGCACTCCAGCCCGGGTGACAAAGTGAGGCCCTGTCTCTAAATAAATAAATAAATAAATAAATAAATAAATAAAAACAAGCTAAACTTTAGGATACAAGACTGCTTGCCTCAGGGACTCCTGGAAAAATTCTCCTTCTCTCCTAATTCCAATTTTCAGCATAGTGTCTGAACCATGTGAAGATCAATAATTATACTTAATGGACAATGGATTATCTGAAGCAGATTTAAATCTATGTGTATGCTTACGTTATGTAAGCTTAGAACACACAAAGATTTTGAAAATATAATAATAATAGCTAAATTTACATAGAACATTTTTTGACACTGCTTTAGAATGTTTCAAATTTCAATTTCTAAAATCTCCATATTATCTATTTACAAGTATTCACCTCCTCTGAGAAGTCTTCCCTCACCCCCCTTCTTTGTTTGGAAGTGCATCCTAGTTCAAGGTTTTCAGAATACCCCAAGATTCCCTGTTTTTAGGGCCCTTATGAGAATTATCTTTCACTCTTTCTTTACCTAGATAAAAATCTGGCATACAATAGGTGTTCAGTAATTGCTGGATGGAGGAATAAATGAATTATTACCACTACTATGGATTTATTTTTTTCCACGAATGACTAATTTTCCCTTTGTTTTGGCATTAAGGCACTTTTCACAGAAATGTAAAAACATTACTTAATATGAAACACCACTATTATGATCTATTGTAATCTTCACTCCAAAATAGAAAGGAACAAATTGTCTTTTGCAGCTACCGTCTAAATTGCAGATTAAAAGTTTTGGTTTCTAAATGTAATTGCTGTGCAGATCTATTCATTTTGTTCATTTTGGATCTCCCTGAAGCATTCCTTTAGCCTTCTACCTTTGAGTTTTGTTTTAAGAACACCCTTGTCAGTTGAGATTAAGATAACATTTCTGTGTGAACATAAAAGCTGAGAAAGAATTCCAGTCATGCTGCCAGAGGAACCAGCTGTGCTGTTTAGCTCCTCTAGACAGAGTGCTGGCTGTGCCTCAAACATCGAAGGGAGTCATCAGGTACAATTCCTGGGTGAGTAACGCATTGCACAACATTCCCTCCAAAACAACAAACCTGACAAGCACCAGGAATAAGGCTAGGCTCCTATGCTTCTGTTACACATTGTGGAAAAAACCGATGTTTAAAGTAAGTATTTTAGGGTACTGGCTGGGCTCCTGCTGGGCTTTAGTTCCTGTGAATCCAAAGTATCTGAGACAGATCTCAGGCACTTGAGAGAGTTGATTTTGCCAAGGTTAAGGAGGTGCCCGTGACAGTCTCAGGAAGTCCTGATGACATGTGGACATGTGCCCAAGGTGGTCGGGATACTGCTTGCTTTTATACGTTGCAGGGAGACATAACACATCCATCAATACAGGTAAGATGGACATTGGTTTGATCTGAAAGGACAGGACAACTTGAAGCAGGAGGCTTCCAGGTCACAGGTAGATTTAAATATATTCTGATTGGCAATTGGTTGAAAGTTATTATCAGTAGAAAGGGATGTCTTTGCTATGATAGGGGTTTTATCATAAAGATGAAGCCTCCAAGTAGTAGGCTTTAGAGAGAATTGTAAATGTTTCTTATCAGACTTAAGGTCGGCATTGATGTTACTGTTGAAAGGATATAATGAGGCATGTCTGAACCACACTTCTCATCATGGCCTGAACCAGTCTTTCAGGTTACATTTTAGAGTGCCCTGGCCAAAGAGGGAGTCCATTCAGACTTTTATTCTAATGTTTTGGGATTTTAAAAAAATTCCTGAAATACCATAGCCCAAAATCCTGAACAAGTTGCTTCTCAGATTCTACTACACTGTATTTTTTCAGTGTTCCCCAGATGGTTTCTCTCAGTCAGGTATAAGACATCTTTATAAGAAATCATATTTGGTAAAAGTTTGGATTCTCAGCCTGTGAATCCCAAGAGAGTCTGTTTTGGTAGCAGGATTAACCCAGGAAGTTTTATTACTGAAAAAATTTCTAAAGTTTTTTTCGGGAGGCAAACACTAAAAAATCAGAAACATTTTGTAATAGCAGAAAATGTAAGTGACTATGTAATGGAAAAGCATTTTTAATGTTGATTTGGTAAGCCCATTAAGTCACATTTGTAAGAAAATTATCAAATACAACTTAACCCAGTGCAGCAGCAATCATGTTGAAGAATGACTAATGCTCTCAAATAACTTGATCATTGAGAATTTCTCCAACTCACGCAGTACAATTTAAAATAAGTCATGCAAATTAGTAAAAATTAATAAGACTTGTAAATGTAAAATGAATGCAAATCTTTTGTTCTGGTTAGATGCTGAAATATGGCAACTATTCTGTCTTTAACAGTGTGCACAGAACCTCAAAGAACATTTTCTGTAAGAATAGGTACTATAAAAACACCCCATTACTGTGTAATCATATGATGAAATGTCTTCTGCATTGACAGAGCCAAAAGCTAGGATTAAATCTAAGTAATTTTATTTTCTTCTTAGAATCATCCAAATCCTTTTAAGGGTATCTATAACCAAATCCTTTGTAATCTTAGGTAGAAATTTGACTTACAGCCTTTTGTTGATTTTAAATTTTTAATAACATTTGATGTTTGATATATTTTGATTTCCAGAATTTCCATTACTAAAATTAAGGATTCTTCCCAGAAGCCTTTACATGTTTAAAGACAACAAATAAAACAATTACTTATTATCTCGTTTATGGTAACCGTCTAATTTTACAGTATTTTTTCCTTCATTTTAGATTTGACCCAGTCCTTGCCAAATTAATAAAATATCTTTTATAATTATCCAGAAATACAGAATTCCTAAAGTGAAAGCAAAAAGAACTAAAAAATTATTTATGTTGGAGTGATGAAAATGTTCTAAAATTAAATTGTGGTGATGGTTGTACCACTTTGTGAATTATTAAAACCACTGAACCGTATATTTTAAAAGGGTAAATTTTATGGTATGTAAATTATATCTCAATAAAGCTGTTAGAAATAATTTATTAGGTTTATGTTAAATGCTTGTGATGGTTAATACTGAGTGTCAACTTGATTGGATTGGATACAAAGCATTAATTCTGGGTGTGTCTGTGAGGGTGCTGCCAAAGGAGATTAACATTTGAGTCAGTGGGCTGTGGAAGGCAGATCCACCCTTAATCTGGTGGGCACAATCTAATCAGCTGGCAGCGAATATAAAGCAGGCAGAAAAACATGGAAACAAGAGACGGCCTAGCTTCCCAGCCTACATCTTCCCCCCCATGCTGGATGCTTCCTGCCCTTGAACAGCAGACTCCAAGTTCTTCAGTTTTGGGATTCAGACTGGCTCTTCTCGCTCAGCTTGTAGACAACAGCTTGTAGACAGCCTGTTGTGGGACCTTGTAATCGTGTAAGTTAATACTTAATAAACTCATATATGTATATATCCTATTAGTTCTGTCCCTCCTAGAGAACCCTGACTAATACAGATTTCAGGACCAGGAGTGGTTCTAGAGGAGCAGAATATTAATGATGGAGTTTTTTCATTGGTTTTGGGGATTCTGAAGTTGGCTGCTTTGTATGATTAGACCCAAAAATGCCAAGGACTCTACTTCTAATAGTGTGGAGAACCCTGATAGTCCTTGTTGAAAACTGTTTAAAGAGCTATGTGAAATAAATGCATCTAAGACTCCTGATTCACTGCTCATGAGAGGCAAGGGGTTTAGTGACTCTACACATAATACCTTTGGCAATATGTGGAGAACCAAAGAACATGGTGAAGCTGGTTGATTGCTCCTAAGTTCAGTGGACAAAGTGATGAAAGAAAACGATGAACTCAGGGATTCTGTCTCCCAGCTTCAGAAGCAGATACCGAGCCACAGATAATGCTGAGATTGCCCTGAGTGAGAGTCTTATCTCCTGTAGAGAAAGAATTGAAATTGTGGAAAAACAGACACAAGCTCTTATCATGCGACTGGCTGACCTGCAAAGAAAGATGCATGCACAGCCTCGCCCTGTGTCTACTGTTAAAGTGAGGGCATTGATTGGAAAAGAATGGAACTCTGCCACTTGAAATGGGATCGTGTGGGAGGCCCCTGATGAAGCCGGGAACACTGAGTTGGTAAACTCTGATGAATCTTTTTTGCCAGAAGGAAGAGCTTCCCCATCCCCAGTAGTGGCAGCATCCCCTCCACTACCTATGCTGCCATCAGCCTTTCCACCTGTGCCTGAGGAGATAAACCCTGCACTGTCTGAGGCAACAGTGATGGCCTCCCTGGAGGCAGATGCCAGGCAAGATAATGTGGACTCTCCTCAGCAGTCACCCTCAACACCTCTGTTTGCTTCTAGACCTGTAACTCCACTCAAGTCCCAATGGGCCCCCTAGAGGGGAGGTTCAGAGTGTGACCCATGAGGAGGTACACTACACTCCAAAAGAACTGTTTGAGTTCTCTAATTTATGTAAACAGCCATCTGGAAAACAGTCATGGGAATGGATATTAAGGGTATGGGATAATGGTGGAAGGAAGATGAGAGTTGGATCAGGCTGAAATTAATGATTTGGGCCCACTAAGTAAAGACTGAATTTAATGTTGCAGCTTGGGGAGTTAAAAAAGTTTCTAATAGTTTATTTTCTTGGTTAGCTGAAATGTGGATTAAAAGATGGTCCACTGTGGGTGAGCTGGAAATGCCTGATCTCCCTTGGTTTAATGTCAAGGAAGGGATCCAAAGGCTTAAGGAAATTGGGATGGTGGAGTGGATTAGTAACTTTAGACCTATTCATCACAGCTGGGAGGGTCCAGAAGCTATACCCTTGACCAGTGCCTTGTGAAATAGATTTGCAAAAGCAGCACCTGCATCTTCGAAGAGCCCTGTAATTGCTCTTCTCTGTATGTCAGATCTAACAGTGGGAACTGCAGTCACTAAATCAAAAAATGTAAATACCCAGGGAATAATTGGATCCCGAGGTAGCAGGGGCCAAGTGGCAGCACTCAGCCATCAAAGCCAAGGTGGGCGTAGCTACCATAATGGACAGCAGAGGCAAAGCGGCAATCAGAATAGTCTGACTGATTTAGAGCTCTGACATTGGCTAATTAATAATGGTGTTCCTAGAGGTGAAATTCATAGGAAGCCTACTGCATTCCTACTTAAATTAACCAAACAGAAAACTTCTAGGTTGAATGGACAAAAGACTAATTTGAATTATAAAAACAGAGAATCACGGCCCCTTAATCAATTTCCAGACTTGAGCCAGTTTATAGACCCAGAACCCATTGAATGAAGGGGAGGCTGGGTCCCCTTGAGGAAGGACTTCATTACACTACTGATAATTTTTGCAGTGAAGCTTTCTCCCATCCTTCCCCAAGGAGACATTTGGCCTTTTACCAGGGTAACTGTGCACTGGGGAAAGGGAAATGATCAGACATTTGGGGGGACTACTGGACACACTGGCTCTGAGCTGAAGTTGATTCCAGGGGACCTCAAGCATCATTGTGGTCCTCCAGTTCAAGTAGGGGCTTATGGAGGTCAGGTCATTAATGGAGTTTTAGCTCAGTTCCGACTTACATTGGGTCCCTGGACTCATCCTGTGGTCATTTTCCTAGTGCCAGAATGTGTCATTGGCATAGACAGACTCAGCAGCAGGCAGAACCCCCACATTGGCTCCCTGACTGGTAGTGTGAGGGCTATTATGGTGGGAAAGGCCAAAGGGAAGCCATTAGAGCCGCCTCTACCTAGAAAAATAGTAAATGAAGTACAATGTCGCATCCCTGGAGGGATTGTGGAGTTTAGTGCCACCATCAAGGACTTGAAAGAGGCGGGGTTGGTGATTACCACCACATCCCCATTCAACTCTCCCATTTAGCCTGTGCAGAAGACAGATGAGCTTTGGAGAATGACAGTGGATTATCACCAGCTTAACCAAGTGGTGGTGACTCCAATTGCAGCTGCTGTACCAGATATGGTTTCATTGCTTGAGCAAATTAACTCATCTCCTGGAGCCTGGGATGAGTTGACACAGAAATGACATTGACTCGGAAAATACCTTTTCCTCCATTCATGTCCATAAGACCCACCAGAAGCAATTTGCCTTCAGCAGACAAGGTTAGCAATATATCATTACTATTCTACCTCAGGGGTATATCAACTCTCCAACTATATGTCATAATCTTATTTAGAGAGACCTTGATCGCTTTTTGCTTTCACAAGATATCACACTGGTCCATTGCATTGATGGCATTATGCTGATTGGATCCAGTGAGCAAGAAGTAGCAAACACACTGGACTTATTGGTGAGATATTTGCATGCCAGAGGATGGGAAATACGACTAAAATTCAGGGACCTCTACCTCACATAGATAAGTATAACAAGTAAAAACATGTTGGCTGACAATGACTATATATTTTGCTTATTTACCATGTGTTTTCTTGCTCTATCTTTGTGAATATTCAAGCCAAGTTTCCATCCTATTTGTAGAGTATGCTTTATAAGACATTTCCACACTGAGTGTGAAATTGGGCTTAAGGATTTTAAAGGTCTGTATGATTCTGAATTGAATAAGAACTGTGACATGGTTTATCTCTGTGTCTCCACCCACATCTCATGTTGAATTGTAATTCCCAATGTTGGCAGAGAGACTTGGTGATTGAATCATGGGTTCGGATTTCCTCCTTGCTGTTCACGTGATAGTGGCTGAGTTCTTATGAGAGTTGATGGCTTAAAAGTGTGTGGCACTTCCCCCTTAGCTCTCTTTCTCGCCACCATGTTAAGACATGCTTGCTTCCCCTTCACCCTTCTGCCAAAATTGTAAGTTTCCTGAGGCTTCCCAGCCATGCTTCCTGTGCAGCCTATGGAACTGTGAGTCAATTAATCTTCTTTTCTTCATAAATTACCCAGTCTCAGGTGGTTATATATAGCAGTGTGAAAATGGAATAATACGAACTCCAAAACATGGAAAATCAGCCCTGCTGCAATAACTTTTGTTGTGGTATCTGTGGATGTACAGTAAAAAAAAAAAAACAACAACTTAATAATGCTAGAATCTTTTGCAAGAAGCATACCATTTAAAACATGTTAAAATAAGTATATTTCTAAAGCCTGTTTCTTTTGTTCATATAATTTAATCAATTGTATTACTAGTATCATTGTCCTCCCCCTAGGGTAGTCATAACTTTTCGGTGAAAGCAAAGGCCAATCCTGGCTAAGGAGACTATGATCCCATGAGACATGCCAGCATGTGGCAACATGGGATTCTGTACTTTAAGGTCATCTCAAAGAAGTAAGTTTTTGTAAATCTCAACTAGGCCAAGGTCCTCCTCACCATTCAACTTCTTTAATGACTCCCTTCTAGATTGTTTCTCTTCCCATCATTTAAGTAACCCACACCCCATAAGTAGTTAGGGTGTTTTCAGGGGAGGTGAAGGAGTCAGTATTGGTAATCGTCTTTGAGTATCCCATTTGATGATTTCCTGAGTTTTTGATATGCCAAGTGCATATCACCAATGATCTGTACTTAAAAACTTCTATATGTGTCAAGACACTGAGTATCCTGAATGTTGCTCGGAGCCATTTACACTCTTGTAAAAATATGCATCAGTGCTAAGATCGCAGAGATTGTACAAAACCAAAATGAAGAACACATATTTCCAATGTTAAACTAGACTTTGTCACACAGAAAGCAACTCTACAGCATTCTGACGTCAAAGGGCAACGAGGAATGTTAGACAGCAGCAACAATTACCCAAAGTCTCACCTCACAGAGCAACAAGAAAGGAGAAGTGTCCAGACCAAACTGGTGTGTGCGAGCTTGGATTATTCACCTTCTTCCTTGACTTCTTAACTTGAACATATAATACACATTCCCAGCTCTTTTTGGCCTTCCTTAGAGTATAACATTTACCTTATTTTGTTATACATGTACACTGCAATAGCAACTCTCAAACCAAGAAGTTGAGAGACTTTTCAGTTAATTTTTTTTTATTTTTTTTTATTTTTTATTTATTTTATTTATTTATTTTTTTAGAGCAAAGTATCAGAAAACTCTCCTTTACCAGTAACACCATATTCGTGGATAATTTTCTCTCCAGAGTCAGACACTGATTTGATCTATTTGACTGCCTGGAAGATTTTAAATACAGAGGAAATTTACTCCAGAGGCTGTGAACATGTGAACATCATCACAGAATGAATCCTGTAAGTTGAAATACTCATAATCTGACCTGATAAATTATTGTATATAGGAACAAAAATATTAAACCGTATAAGTTTGCATGTACTCACATAAGAAAGCAGACAATAGTGGCTATTGTTGCTATTAGTAGAAAATGACAAAGACAACCAAGTTCTAATTTTGCTTTCAACAATACCCAAATATCTAAGGATCACCTTCGATATCTGCTTGATTTCAGTCTTTGTAACAAAGAATATGTAATTTTAATGAGAAAAATCTGTTTATAATGATTTTAAGAGAATCATCATATTGAGCATGGAACAAGGCTTTTGGAAACATGTAATAAAGACATTTCATGACCGTGTGAAATTCCCACATTGCATGGAAAAGTTTTTGAAGTAAAAGTAAACATTTTGAAGACTAAAACTATAATTACTAGTCATAAGGTAGTTGATTTTGATAGGCATTTTCAGACTCTGAAACTCAAACCTGCTCACAGATGCCTTCTCAGATAATTTCAGTAATTTGTAATTCCTGAGTAACTGTAAAATCCATTTATATTTTGAAAGGAGAAGAAATAGCACAAATGTTACCATTTCACTCTATAAAACAGGAATACTGTATGCCAAACAGTTTTCTACATGAGTCATCAAGATCAACAAGCAGGTCTCCATGGAAACACAGACATTGATAAAATCCTAAACCTTGTTTCTAATATATATCTTTTACTTTATATTATTTTATTATTTATTTTTTAAATTGCAGTAAAAGATGTGCAATACAAAATTTACTATTTTAACCATTTTAAGTGCATAGTGGCATTAGTACATTTAACATATATATATATATATATATATTTCTGTTTTGGAAACAGGATCTCACTCTGTTGCCCAGGCTGAAATGCAGTGGTGCCATCATAGCTCACTACAGCCTTCAATTCCTGGGCTCAAAGGATCCTCCCACTTCAGCCTCCTGAATAGCAGGGATACATTTAAAATTTTGTGCAACTATCACCACCACCCATCTTCAGATTTTTTTTTTTCATCTTACAAAACTGAAACTCTGTATCCATTAAAAAGTAACTCTCCATTCAACCCTCCCCATAGCCTCTGGAAACCACCTTTCTATGATTTGTCTATGAATTTGACTACTCTAGGTCCCTCATGTAAGTGGAATCATACAGTATTTATAATTTTATGATGACTTGTTCAGTCAGCATAATGTCTGCAAGGTCTAGGTCCCTCATGTAAGTGGAATCATACAGTATTTATAATTTTATGATGACTTGTTCAGTCAGCATAATGTCTGCAAGGTTCATCCATGTGGTAGCATATGCCAGAACTTCCTTCCTTTTTAAGGCTGGATACTATTTCATTGTATATATATACCACACTTTGTCTATCCAGTAGTCCATTAATGGGTACATAGGTTACTTTCACGTATTGGCTGTTGTGAATAATGCTGCTATGAACATGAATGTACAAATATCCATTCACGCTATCAGTTCTTTTGGGTACGTACTCAGAAGTGGAATGGATC
The DNA here is from genome assembly GCF_001698545.2 of Rhinopithecus bieti. Lineage (NCBI taxonomy): Eukaryota > Metazoa > Chordata > Mammalia > Primates > Cercopithecidae > Rhinopithecus > Rhinopithecus bieti. The sequence goes on along the minus strand of NW_016802926.1, from coordinate 314,062 downwards.
ACACGGTAATTCCATGTTTAATTTTTGAGGAACCATCGTACTCTTTTCCACAGCATCTGCATCATTTCACATTCCCACCAGCTATGTACAAGGGTTCCAATTTCCTTAAGAACACTTGTTGCTTTCTGTTTTTAAATATTAACTATCCTAATAGGTGTACATGGTATCCCACTGTGGTATTGATTTGCATTTCCCTAATAATTAGACATGTTGAACGTCTTTCCATGTGCTGTTGTCCAGCTGTATACCTTCTTTCGAGAAATGTTAATTCAAGATCTTTGACTACTTTTGACTACTTTTAGATCAGGTTGTTTGTTTTTTGCTATTGTTGAGTTTTCTTTATATATTCTAGATATTTACTCCTTATCAGATGGATGATTTGCAGATATTTTCTCCTGTTCATGGGTTGCCTTTCACTCTGTTGACAATATCCTTTCATGCACGAAAATTTTAAAATTTTGAAGTAATCCAATGTATCTATTTTTTTATCTTGTTGCCATAATATTTTATTTAATGAAATGGCATTCAGTTGAATTGGTCAAGGTTATAGTTATAGTCAGTTATACTCAGGGAAATTTTCCATACAGACTAGATTAATTTAAGTACATCAATGACTGTGTACTCTGTCACCCAGGCACACTGCTGAATTGGTGCAGCTTCATCTAAGTACAGGCAGGGTTTCTTATTTTGGTAATTTTTTTTTCCATTTGATTTCTACCTGCATTTCCAAATAAAATTACTGTTTTATCTGAAGTCTTAAGTATCAACTTAGGTAAAGGAACTAATATTCGGAAAGGTTTTTTTTTTTTTTTTTTTTTTTTTTTTTTTTTTGTTTTTTCTTATGGAGACAGAAGAATCTCACTCTGTCACCCAGCCTGGAGTATAGTGGTGCCATCTCGGCTCGCTGCAACCTTTTCCACCTACCAGGTTCAAGTGATTCTCCTGCCTCAGACTCCTGAGTAGCTGGGACTATAGTCATGTGCCACCACGCCTGGCTAGTTTTTGTATTTTTAGTAAAGATGGGGTTTCTCCATGTTGGTCAGACTGGTCTTGAATTCCTAAGCTCAAGCGATCTGCCTGCCTCACCCTCCCAAACTGCTGGGATTACAGGTGTGAGCCACCGTGCTCGGCCTGAAAGGTTTTTCTCATTGTCATTATTCATACTTCTTGGACTTACTACATACAAATATCTAGAAATTTTCCTCCGAGGCTGGACAGTATTCAAATTCATTCATTCTATAGCTACTTCAGTTTCTATTCCTGTGCTATTTACATATAAGAGAGGAATGGAAATATTCTGAAACTCTACTCCGCTGTAAAAATTCCAGTCAAATTTGAAGATCCCATGATAGTTGGAGTTTATCACATAGTGCTTTGGTTATAAGTAAAGAGAACAGAACCACATACCTGATCCAATGAATAAAGTTGGATAGCTTCCTCATCACACACACACACACACACACACACACACAGTGAGGAAACTAGAAATAACCCAGTACTTCTAACCAATAGGTTATCTACAGATCTTAAACCAAAGTGGTGGATTTCAAGAATGCATTAAAACAAGCAAAACAAGTTGTCCCACTTTCTACTTGGGTGGGTCACCTATAGGGCCTTTGACATTTACAATTATCTAATATTTGACATTATCTAAATCAGTTAAGATTGTGAGTATGCTTCAAATATACTAACATTTTACATGTAGGAGATTTTGAAATACGTGTTTTCAGAAAGTCCAAGTGAGAAAAAAAAATCGCTTGTTTACAAGTTGCCTGAGATCTAGCCAGTAAGATTTTAGGATTTTTAGGTAGACACTCCATTCCAAAAATATGGAGATATTTAATTATCTTTCGTAATCTAAATATGTTCCTTGTTAGATGTCCAGTCTTTTAGGTCTGAAAGGATTTTGGTCTTCTAATATCCTGTTAAAAAAATGAAAGCTCAAAAAGTTGACATCATTATCAGCTGAAATAAGCCAGGAGCCAACTGCGAGCTCTTGTGGAAATAATGCATTTGATAGTGGACTTGGAGGTCAAGATGTTCCAAAGTAGAAGAGAAGAGAGAGATGTTAAGACAGTGTGGATCTGCACCTGTCTCAAATGAAAATTCAGATGAATTGGAAAGTTAAAGTTAAAAAAACAAAAAAAAACAACGCTTTAGAATACAAAGTTTAAAAAAATGCTTTAGGATAGTAATAAAAACCTCCTCTCTCTCTCTCTCTCTCTCTCTGTGTATGTTTAGGTATCTGAATTCAGATAACTTTCTAACACAAAACAAAAGTTATTACTACCAAAATCACTCAAAAAACTACAAGTAAAGTTAAAAAGACAGACTGGGAAAACAATCACCTCAGACATAAGAGTTGATTTTTTTATATTGATTTAAGCAAGCCTAAGACATGATGTCTTAGAAATAACAAATTTACAGAAGACTAGTATCTTAGTCTTCTAAGATACATATATCTTACTCCTTAACAGAGAGACATAATCATAATCATAGGGAAAAAATGTACAGTTTCCAAATAATAATCTTGTGTTGGCAAAGAGCAATTAAAAAACAAACATACAATACCAAAGGTTTATTTGATGGCTCATGCCATTTTCCCAATCAGTATAATCAGTATAATCACTTGACTAGAGGTGCCCTAAGGAGGGCCTTCTCTTCCTGAGCCACTTCTCAAAAGCCATTAGGATTTAGCTAGTAAACAAAGCATGATTAATGTGGCATGGCTACCATCACTTTTGTGGCAGTATAAACACATAGCTTTTGCGAAGACCCTACTTTAAAGAGAACATGTATCTATATGCCTGTATTGTTCTGTGTAAATTGCGAAATGATTCTCAGGGATTGACTTATTTTCTGGTGAAGATAAATGCTTTTGTGTTTCCCTTCTTTTGTAGCTTTCCCCCTAACAGCCTGTTTGGCTCTGAACAAATGAGTAGAGTTAACAAAATATATGTGTGCATACTTTCTAAACCTGTACATTAACCTCACGTCAGCTTCTTTCCTGCTTAGTTCACAAGGGTTGTTGTGTTAGAGACTGACCAACATGCCAGTTTTCTCTATATTCTCTAAATTGCATATTGTCTGTTCACTAGACCTCTTACTCTGGTTAAGTCTAGGTTAATTAATTGTATTCCTTTTTCTAAGGCAATAAATCTCAATCATCTTGTTTTTCTGTTGTCTTAGCTGTAATTTTGATCATATAGTTAAAATTTCTATAAGATCTTATAAAGATCTTACAAAATCTTATAATGTCTTATAGATCTTATAGTTCCTTTAAAAGGAACTGTAATTTGGAATGCTTTTCTCATAAATAAACACAAATTAGAATTTACTTCAGATGATGCCAAGATCTCAGATTGAGGTCTGTAGATAGCATCTTGAGTGTCCAAAATAGCTTTCTATGAATTCTGCATCATTTAGATGCCAGTCTTATAATGGATCACTCAGTCACATCAACGCCCGAGTCTATGCTGGGTGCTGACAGTGTTTGTGCAAAGTGGATGCCAAGTGACTGCACAATAAAGGTTTCTGAGTAGTTGAAATAGCTAAGTCTTGAGTCAATCATTGCATCTGGACCACATTCATGTGGCAAATCCTGCTTTATGGAGATGTTTCTAACACTGGCCTGCAATAATAATTCAGCCAAGGTAAGTGAGCTCTAAATATGCAATAAAGAAATTTGATGCTTTCAGTTTTAGCAATCAATAAAATAAAAATTATTTAATGTTGATTTCAAGAAAGCCACAATGCTAACTGAAACGTTAAGCAAACAAATAGTCTTTTCATTTTCATGTCTTACATTGGCACTTGAAGACTGCTCGTTGGGTAAATTGTGATTATTCTGAGCTAACTGTCTTAACAATTCTGCTTTATATAGTATATAAATTTAAGATGCACTTCTTACATTAGTGGGATTCATGTAAATATACATAAACAGATCAAACATAAAACCAGATCTAAGGCTATGTCTTTCTGTCATCAAACTCAGTATCACTGATCACATTGAATTATTAATTTGAATATTTAATTTCTTTTGCTTGATTATTCTTGGAATTTTACTTGGTTTAATGGATGCAGTTATGTTACAAATTTAAAATATTCTTAGTTTTATTTGTACTTAATATTATACTTAAGTGATTTTAGTCTAAACATTTTTTCTTTAAATTGGATCTAAATATTATTGATAGATGAAAGTTTTGCAAAAAATCCTCATGAAAACAACAACAAAAGATTCCTCTCCTTTATTCAAAGGATCATGAAGAAGAAATTCCAACTAAAAAAAAAAATCCTTGAGAAATATTCCACCCATTCAAGCTGTAGTAACACTACTGTTAGCCAGATAAAACATACACTTTTGAAAATAAACATTTTATTTGGTGATTTCCCAATACCATAAGAGTAGGTGATAGAAGCCAATGATTCATTTTACTGCTTATTTTCAAATGAAAGCTGTAATCTTCATATCTTATTTTAGAGAAGTACTGAAATATTGCATTATGAAATACATTCATATAACTGCTACACCATATTCTTAGAAATGTTCTTACTATAAGCAGAAATTCTTACTTTTCTTGTCTGCCTTTGGCTATGTTTTCAAAATGTGTGCCTTTTGAGGATGTTGCAATAGGAATACTAATATTATTGCTGCTAATAATGCTAATGAAGTAGAGCTGATAAAGCTTTAGGATTTATAAAATGCTTATAAAATGTTTTCTCCTATGTTAATTCTCACAATGGTATTTTGAAGAAGGTCTATGACTCAATTTATGGGTAAAGAAATTGAGGCAGAGAGGCTTACCCAAGGTCATAGAGTTAGTAATTTAGCAAAGGAGACTTTATCTTGCAACTTCTAACAATTAATTATTGCCTCTTCTTTTGCCCCAAGCCTTTCTAACAGCCCTCCTTCTGTCCTTCCTATCCCCAGTTTCTCTCCGTTTCCAGATGATCCTTCATGAAGCTACAAGAATCCCTTCCTTCCTTCCTTCTTTCCTCCTTTCCTTCCTTCCTTATGTGCATATGTGCATGTGTGCGTGTGTGTATGTGCACATGTGTGTGCATGTGTGTGTCAGACTCTCACTCTATTGCCCAGGCTGGAATGCAGTGGTGCAATCTTGGCTCACTGAAGCCTTGACCTCCTGGGCTCAGGTGATCTTCTCACCTCAACTTCCTGAGTAGCTAGGGCGACAGATGCACACCACCATGTCCAGCTAATCTGTTGTATTTTTTGTAGAGACAGCGTCTTGCCATATTGCTCAGGCTGGTGTTGAACTCCTCCGCCTCCCAAAGTGTTGGAATTACAGGGGTGAGCCACCACACCCAGCTACATTGTTTCTTATAGAAATAACCCTGAGTCTGTCTCCCCTTCTCATTAAAGAGCCTCTGCTAGCATTAATTGGCTGAAGGGCAGAATACCACGAGCCTGACATGTCTCTTCTTCCTCACCCTGTAGCCATCTTTCATTACAATCGCTGCAAGCTGCATAGGATGGACAAATAACCCAAGAATATTCCATTGGGTGGGCAATAGGCGATTATAGCATTGAAGAATAAAGGTATTGTCAAAATTAATTGAAATCGATTTCACGTATTGTTGTACTATCTCAAGCAGTTCTTTTTGCTCTCACATAAATTCCTATTTGCTTATTTAAGGTCTTCTTGTGAAGAGACTTGCTGTGATTATGAGCTAATAATGCTTCGGATATTTCAGTCAGGATATGCTTAGGCCAAGTATAGAACACACTGCCATCGCTATGGAAATTACCAGGTACTTTTATTTTTCTATGTCTGGGATGTCCTCTTTGCCACAAATTGCCTGACAAACCTATTCTTAAATTTTAGCTCAACTGTGTTATGATGTCTTGCTAACTTCCTTAGGCAAGGTTAGGGTATTTATCTCATCCTCTTGTCTAGCATTCTGTCCATTCCTCCAGAAGATCAACCATCCTCTTTGGGATGTCTTTAGAAAGCTAATACACATAAGGAAGAGAAACAAAATCACCTATAATTCTATTACTTATTAAAAAATTAGTATAATTTTGGCTTTACTCATTGCAAATTTTCTAGGATCTAGTTGTTTTTCTCTTTTTGTTTGATAATTCAGTAATCCCACTATACGTATAAGTGTCTTCTGCTTCCTTTCATTATTTCATGTCTTTGAAACCATCAGTTTTATGTCTGCATACTGTTCAATTATGTATCGTCGATTGTTTACCACTTCCCAAATCTTTCAAAATGTTAATTTTTTGTTCTTCTTTAATCGAATATATCTGCAGCTCCAATTCTGTCACTGAGCTTGGCATGCTAATTATTCAGTAAATGAGTGGTTAAAAAATCTTCTGGCTGTCTGGCAACTGATGCGATTTCCCTATTATCTTATTATTTTGATGATAATCTCGAATACTAATTTGGGGTTTGGGACTAATTTCCCCAATATTAGTTGAAAATTTATGATGAGGTGGGAAATGAAGTGAGAAAGGTAGAAAAACTCTCTGGATATTTTAGTGTGGAAAGATGCGATATTACACTTCCTGTAGTTATCATGACCATTCTAGGGAGACGATTGTGTTTGTAAGTGTTGCTCTTTCCTGAAATATTTCCTTTGACTCTGTCAATAGCAAACATTATTTATCAATGCCACTGATGGAATAGAAAGAAGAAGATGCCAACATCTTTTAAAAAATATCTAATGGTTTATGCATGGATAGATATCAAGCATGTGGCATGCAAATGTTTTTAAAAATATTAAATTAATAGTAAACTGAAAAGGTTTACTCCTTCAGAAAGGGGAGAACTTTCTTGTGGCTCAAGGAAATGTCACAGAATGAATAAATGAGAGTTAATTATAGAAAGTCTTGCCTAAGTTTTTGGCCTTTTAAACCAACATCAGGATTTGCTTCACCCATCAGTGGATGGTGAGAGTGGGGAATGGGATAACAGGTGAGTGGTTGAAACACCTTCCATTTGACCATATATATATATACACACACACACACAAAGGGTATGTGAAGCTAGCTGATATGGTTAGGCTGTGTCCCCACCTAGAATCTCATCTTAAATTGTAATAATCCCCATGTGTCAAGGCAGAGACCAGGTGGAGATAACTGAATCATTGGGACCGTTTCCCTCATACTGCTCTCGTGATAGTGAGTGAGTTCTCACGAGACCTGATGGTTCTAAGGGGCTTCCCCCTTCATTTGGCTCTCATTCTCTCTCCTGCCACCTTGTGAAGAAGAATGTGTTTGCTTCTCCTTCTGCCATGATTGTAAGTTTCCTGAGGCCTTCCCTGCCATGTGAAACTGTGGGCCAATTAAACATCTTTTCTTCATAAATTACCCAGTCTCAGGTATGTTTTTATTAGCAGCATGAGAATGGACTAATACACTAACTGACTCTGACAAATAATTGTTTGCTAAAATAGGTGATGGATTTGGAAAACTGTTGACACTGGTGTTTTACACTTTGGCTTTCATCACATAATAAGAAACATAATATGGAAACAGTCTGGTATGGAGGAAGAAACAAGGAATTTGGATTCAGATATGGGTTCAAATTTCACTTCCATTTTTGATGACTTATGAGATCTTAGACAAGTTATTTAACCTCTTTGATCTTTAGATTTCCCATCTATAAAATTGTCAAGTTGACATAAAAGTAAAAAGAGGCAAGCATTTAGCATCTGACACACAGTGGGCATTCAAAAAGTGTGAGCTATTATTATCATATTTTCTTACTTATTGGCATATAAAAACAAATAAAAAAACTTGGATTTTGTCTGAAATAAAAAGCAATTGACATGAGAAACATACTGGAAAGAATAGGTTATCACAGGACTACTGGCATTTTTTAAATAACTTTTGGAACCTAGTTTATCTGATATTGTTTTAAATCCATAAACCTCTCTATTTTTGGGCACAGGTCCCATGAAGGACATCTGAAAACTTCCAATGCACCTATTATTGACTGAGTCAATAAATTTTGGGTTTCTGGTCCACAGAAGATAGGAATCTCCAAAATGACACCTGCAGTTGCATAAAATTGGGGGCAGTATCTGCTTTGAAATTCTACCCTTGAATTATTCCATCTGAAGGCTCTAATCTGAGTCCAGTAAAAACCTCTTGCAAATGAGATCTACCAACCAAAGAACATAACTGTGCTCAGATTCTCCTTTATACTTAGAATATTTTTCTTCCCAAAGATATCAGTAGAAGGAGCTTTGCTTATTCAAGAGAGAATAGCAAGCTCACAAATAAAGACTCTTCCTCCATGCCCTGTTCCTTTTTTCTGGACAAGATACTAATGAACATATGGAAATGTCAAACCCTTTTGGAAGGAAAGACATATTAATGAAAATGGGAGGAATAAAAAGGGAGGTTGTGGAAAGAAGAGAGGGGAGGTGAATAAAGTCTTTATTTAATTAAAATATATAGGAAGACTAAATTTGAGGTTCATGAGATAGATATAAATTGACTACCTACCCAAAATGGAATTTGGAGAAAGTAAAATGAAAGTAATTTGACTGGGGTTTGATTAGTACTGTATGCATGTGACTGATTCAGGAGAATGGTTCATTAAGTTATGCCCAAGCATAGGCAACATCTCTTTAAGAACTATCGTTTCCTTTTGCAAATTGGCAATTATCTTTCCTAATACATTTATACCAAGAAAGAAGTTTGCTAGCTGGGATACATGGGAAGGTACAAAACATTGATGGATGAATCCTCTGTTTAATTTGAAAAGATAATCAAGTCCCCTTTTCCTGAAGAACGCTTTCTCTCGGATTTTAGTGAACAATTGGTACCGCCCCATCCTGCCCATAACTTTTCCCCAGAGTAAATAGGAAGGGTGTCATTTTCACTATTACTGTTAGAGTAATAGAGTTCTGCTGTTGTCTTCAATCAAAACTTCTCGTTTGTGGGCAGACAAAGCCTTTTTACACCTGCCCCTCCTAACCATCTGTGAAGATGCTTTTCTCTATTCCATGACTGAACTAAATGAGTTCAAGAATTTTTAAGTAACCTGTCCAGTGGCACACTATTGGTGGGTAGAATGGAAATGGAGGTCTCAAAAATTCTAGTCTATATTCTCATGAACTCATTGTATCAATTCAATGTCATCTTGGAAGGCCACAGACAACTGTGGCAAGGAATGCAGGCAGGTAGACATTCATATTGGGAGACTGGCAGATAAGATGCACAAGAAAAAACTTAGTAGCAACAAATGCTTTATGGCCTAAATTGGTATAGGTAGCCAAAAGGAAGGTAATAATTTTGAGAACATCAGATCAGGAACGTAGAAACAAGGTGTTAGAATGAGGGAAAGGTCAACTGGAAGAAGTAGAATATAAACAACAGAGAAGATACTCTTTGAAAACACTTCATTATGGTCTCAGACAGGCATGCAATGAGATAAGAAGATTGCTATGGTCTGAATATCTGTCTCTCCAAAATTCATTTGTTGAAGTCCTGACCCCCAGGTGATGGCATTAGGGGATGGGGCCTTTTTGGAGGTGATTCGGTCATGGGTATGGAGCCCTTGTGAATGGGATTAATGACCTTGTACAATAGGATCCAGGGAGTTCTTTTAACCCTTACCACCATGTGAGACAGTGAGAAGATGCCATCTACAAACAAGAAAGGGGACCCTCACCAGACACCAAACCTGCCAGAGCCTCAGCCTTGGACTTCCTGGACTCCAGAACCATGAGAAATGAATTTCTATTGTTTATAAGCTACTTTGTCTATGGCATTTTGTTATAGCCAGCAGCCTGAATGGACTAAGACAAAGGTTGTATCTATTTTATACTGTGAATGACTGTCATGTAGAGTCTTAGCAGTTAAGATGATTTTGACTCTTACATAGTCATCATTTATTCTACATTGTATTCAAGTTTGAACTTTCTATTGAAGGCCATATTTCACAAACATCAACAATTTTTTACCCCTCCTGGAAATTACCGCAAGAAGTAAAACTAAAAGGGAAAAGTAGAGATGGGAGTGCTAGGTAATGAGCTAGGATTACTCACCAGATATGGGACTGTCTGAATTTCCATTGTGTGATCACATTCTGTTTCTGAAGCACTGGGATATAGCCCTTGTTAAGGTCAAGTTTACTATATAACCATCTAGAATATGCACCAGACATCTTTGGATTTGTTCAATTTATATAAAGCCCTCTCTCTTGTACAAAGCACAGAGACTCCAGGACCTATAGCAAAAGACAGAAATGAACTTCAAGACCCTATGACAAAGTCAGGGACGTATCTGCTTTAATGACAATCACCCTGCAGAGTCTATAATGAGGGCTGTATGATCAGGGAGCTGAAATTTCTATTAAAAATAGCCTTCTGTAGATAACCTATTATATATTAATGTGAAAATTACTTCCTACATCCAACTTAAGTTACTTGGATTCAGAAGATGACTAATTTCTGCTCTCAGTAACCAGACATGCTTGATCACTGAAAGACAACCTTCCTCCCAGTACACTTCTGATGGACGGCCAGTGGGCTGTGGCCTGACAGTGCCTCCATACGGCCACCTGGACTTGCATTGACCCTAAATGGGTCAAACTGAAGTCTTAGAGGCTTAGAAAACTAGCATATTAAATGTTTATTCATAGTTTCTATTTGAAAGATCTCTATTAATATGAATAAAATTGAGACACAAGGGACAAGGAATACCTGTTTTCCTAAATTCACTGTGATATAAAAAGAATTTTCTGACATGTTTTAAATCAGAGAATTCCTGTTGGTGAAGTGTTCCCTTAAGATCAAACAGGTGATGGGATTTAGAACACAATACACCCTAAAATACGACACTTTGGCATCTTGATTTTTTTTAATTTAAGGAATTTGAGAAAGGACAAGTATGGAAAGGATTCTCTGACCTCCCCTGAGCAGATCATGCATGTCGGGAAGCATGTTGTGAAAGCCTGTAATCCCAGCACTTTGGGAGGCCGAGGTGGGCGGATCATGAGGTCAAGAGATCGAGACCATCCTGGCCAACATGGTGAAACGCCATCTCTACTAAAAATACAAAAATTAGCTGAGTGTGGTGGTGTGTGCCTGGGAAGCTGAGGCAGGAGAATAGCTTGAACCTGGGAGGTTGAGGTTGCAGTGAACCGAGATTGCACCACTGCACTCCAACCTGGGCGACAGAGTGAGACTCCATCAAAAAGAAAGAAAGAAAGAAAGAAAGAAAGAAAGAAAGAAAGAAAGAAAGAAAGAAAGAAAGAAAGAAAGAAAGAGAAAGAAAGAGAGAGAGAGAGAAAGGAGGGAGGGAGGGAGGGAAGGAAGGAAGGAAGGAAGGAAGGAAGGAAAGAAGGAAGGAAAGAAAGAAAGAGAGAGAGGAGGGACGGAAGGAAGGAAGGAAAGAAGGAAAGAAAGAAAGAAAAAGAAAGAAAGAAAGAAAGAAAGAAAGAAAGAAAGAAAGAAAGAAAGAAAGAAAGAAAGAAACCTTCTCTGGAAAGTTCACCTTCGTCAGTTGTATGCATTGCAGACTTGTTTGAACTCTTGGACCGTAAGATGAAGATGAGGCTGGGTGCGGTGGCTCAAACCTATAATCCCAGCACTTTGAAAGGCTGAGGCAGGTGGATCACCTAAGGTCAGGAGTTCAAGGCTAGCCTGGCCAACACAGTGAAACCCTGTCTCTACTAAAAACACAAAAATTAGCCGGGCGTGGTGGCACCCTCCTGTAGTTCCAGCTACTCAGGAGGCTGAGGCAGGAGAATCGCTTGAACTCTAGAGGCAGAGGTTGCAGTGAGCTGAGATCACACCACTGCACTCCAGCCTGGGTGACAGAGCAAGACTCTGTCTCAAACAAACAAAAAACAAAAAGAAAAAATGAAGATTATTGTTTTATTGGAGCAAAAACTACTGCTGAATTAGAGGTTAATGTCTCTTCCAGGCATTTCTGGAAGCTTTTCTTCTAGTAACTTCTATGTTACTTGATGGTGAGCATCAGTTAAATGAAATCTTAACAAGATTCATTTAAATGTTTTATGTTTCGAGAGTCCAAAAGCTAAAAGTACCTATTCCTCCTACTGCAAATGTTGACCATGGTTTAGTTCTGCTACCATGTCCCTTTGAATATGAAGTAGGAATGATATGTTTAATGAGATAAACAGGTAGAATGTGATATTTCACTTACTATCCCTGATTAACAAAGCACATGGAATAGTGTCTCTTAACTTTCTATACACTAATCCCAACAAAGCAAAATGACATATTATGAGTCAACTTGAGTTACGTAAGTATGTGCTCCTTGCAGTGATAATCTTTTGTATCCATGGCATATCTTCTCTCTCAGATTAGAGGGAAAATGCCTTACTCCTAATTTCTTAGCTTATTTTACCTTGTTATTGACGGCAGCAGATGATAATTCCTCAATATTAAAAATAAAGTAAGGTGAGTTTCCTACACTCTTTAGGAATCAAGCTATTGCTATAAAATTACCTGGAAGATTACTTTGAAGTTCAAAAATAGATGGGGCTTTGTGTTGTAAAGGGTTAGTTTTTGAACACTATTTGAACTGAATTTGAACACTATTTTCCTTCATAATGGGTGTGGATGGGAACAAAAACCAACTTCTCATAATGACCTCAAACATCCCAGGAATGCAGTCTGACCCTTCCCAAAGATGGGATGGCCAGCAGGGTGCATGACCATGTGGGATGAGGATTCTTTACTTCCCCAGAGGATATGAAATGAATGGTTCATAGGATTCTCTTTTCAAGGGTTTGGTTTGGCTCATTTCAGGGAACTCCCTTGTACAATGATGTTGGCGTCTTTCCAAAAAATGTTGATGTTAAGATAAGTTTATAATATCTCAGGAAGTGATTTATGTCTCCTATATTGTGAAAACTGTCTGTTCAAGTTAACTGCTCCTATGTTGTTTATATGTGGGAAAAATTTTGTAATACTAGGAAAAAATTAAAAATGGCACTTTTGAATAAACAGAGCCTTAAGAAAATCCACAAAATCCTGGTTTTGAGTTCTGTTTGCATAATAAACCAGCTATATGATCCTTAATAAACCATAATCTCTTGACCTTTCAGTATCTAATTTAAAAATGAGAATAATAAAATATACTTAGTAGATGCTGTAAGTAGTCAATAATAAAAGTATGCTAAAGAACCTGTAATCTTTGGGCACAGTATACTCAATACAGCTTGATTACTAGTTTTCCTTCTATCTTAATATTTGTGAATTCATAGTTTATTAACCTATAAGTATGGATTTGGTTGAACAAAGTGACTCATACCTGCTATCCTAACACTTTGGGAAACCGAGGCAGGAAGATTGCTTGAGGCCAGGAGTTCAAGACTGACCTGGACAACATAGCAGGACCTTTTTTCTAAAAAAAAATTAAAAAATTAGCCGAATGTGGTGGTGCATGCCTGTAGTCCTAGCTACTCAGAGGGCTGAGGCAACAGGATTGCTTGAGCCCAGGAGTCTGAGGTTACAGTGAGCTATGATCGCACCATTGCATTCCAGCTAGAGTGACATAGTGATACCCTGTCTCAAAAAAAAAAAAAAAAAAAAAAGGATGGTTTTATTTTCACTAGCATTCTCTGACATATTGAGTCATTTTAGATTTCCAAGAAAGTGATGAGGTAAGAAGATACTGAAAATAATATTTCTTTAGAAAGCTAATTTTATTTCAAGGTTCAATAACACATTTTACCTTGGAGCACTCTATGAATAAGCACTAGGTTATTAGGAAAGATTAGTGCAAGCTTTGAAATTAGATTCTTTCTGTTTCAAAGAGTATCTGAGATTCAAAATGGGATGCAACTTCTGGATGCAATTAATCCATCGGCCTACTCCACAGGAAGTCGTCGGCTTATTATGCCTTGATAAACAGGCTTGTCGTCCATGTGGCAGAAGGGATTTATCCTTTGAGAACACACCAAATTCCAAAATTGTGGAGTTGTTTTTTAAAATGATAACTTTGTTTTATTCTGTTCCCGTTGGTTCATAAGAGTAAATAAAAGAAAATTCTACTCTTTAAAAGTAAAGAATTTAATGAGGCTAAATTTTATATTAGATTTAGTTATGCCTTTAAAACTTAATATTCAGAGTACATTGATTTACAATCTTCACAACAAAGAGATATTAGATACTGAATTCAAATTGAAAAATCCTTTTTCATGAGCCTGGCAACACGTTCCTCTTTGGGAATGGTTTTGGAATTCCATGGGTTTTTGTGCAATTCTAAATTTTAAATCTTTGGTAATAATATATCACTCACCTTAGTTTGTCTCCAATTATCCTCACTTTTACACTTAAGAATTAAAGAAGCAAACACAAATATAGCAGGATGGTATGGAATAAATAAGAATACCTGGGAACTAGATGACTTTTTAATTAGTTTTTTCCCTGTAGACCAGGCACAAACCTGCAGATCTGAAATTCTAACTTCTGAACTAAATATAGTTCTATATTTTGTCTTTGATTGGTTAATTTCATACCTATGTTACTATCTTAGTGTATTCACTTATTTTGATGCTACTGTATATTTGTGACTTCTTTGAATAAGAGCCACTGATTTTAAAACCCAAGTTAGGTAAATGGCTTAAGCTAAATGATTGAAGGAAAACATTTCAGAAATACTACTATTTTAAAGGAAAATGAATCTCAGTCTTTTATTTTTGCAAAGGATCACAGGTAGTTCAAATGCCTATGACTGGAATATACTTTGTCAAGGCTGCATTTGTAATGGGACAAAAAGAGCTTTGAAAATAAAGTCCAAAAATCATTAAGTATTAAAACAATTATTTGGAAATCTGGCAATTACACAAACACACCACTTTTTTTTGGGGGGCCATTTACTTCTTTCACACTTTATTTTATTCAGAAATAAAAATTTTATCTGTCAGTTATTGACCCATCCGAAGTAACATATTTTTTTTTAAAGGAGAAAACTGAATTTCTGAGAAATTAACTACTTTTACTAAGGTCACACACTGGGCAGGGGAAGCCCTAAGTCTCATCTAGGTTTGCCTACCCCCATTGCTTTTATTTGTTCTGCATGATCCATACTTTGACATAGATAGTCAAGCTGAGAGCTCTTCCCTCAAAAGACATCATTTAACAAGAAAGACAAACATGTAAACAACCATTTATAATGTACTTGAAAGCAGAATACATTTTACTAGTTTCATTGAAATTCTGTAATGGGACCAACCCAATCTGTCTGGATACTACCGAGGAAGATTTCATTGAGGAGCAGGATTGAGGAGGAACAAACTTTCAAGACAGAGTAGGAATGAAGGCATGAGAACAAGAGGAAATAGCACGTGTAAATGCTTTGAAACATACGGGAACGGCTCAAAGTTAGGGAATCACAAAGATAAGAGTGTGATAAGAACCTAGAAAAGAGGAGGATGCATGAAGACTTGAAGTCTCAGACACCATGTTAAGGAATTGAAACTCTGCAATATAAGAAAGTAGAAGCCATAGGAGGGATTTGATCATAGGAAGAAACTTCATTTACTCAGCAAATATTTGAGTGTCTATTATTACCAGGCGCTAATCTCATTCATAACTTGGAAAGATCTGACAGCAATATAAAAGACGACCAGACATAGGAAAGACTGGAAGCTATTTCGAAACCTTTAGGCAAAAATGATGACACAGAATTGAGGTAGAGACTAAGTCTGTTTCGCCTTTGGGTAAATTATCGTGAGGTGGTAAAATAATAGCAAGTATCATTTTAGTAGCCTTCCCCTCTCATCCCCCTACCTGCAGGTCCCCAGAAGACATCTAAGGATCAAAGAAGTTTGTCTTGAACATAGATAGTACCACTTGGCTTGCTCCAGTCACCACTGTATTTCACTACCATGCCTAAGACACTGTCTCCAGTGGAAGTCAAGTTTAAGAAAGAAACTGTTGAGACAGTTCAGCAGTATAACCCCCCCCTGGCTTCTGCCTATAGCCCAGGGCTTCAGAGCTCTCCTGCTTCACATAACGAAATCTTTTCCTAGTTGCTTATGTTACTAAGGAACACTGTAGGTTTGGTTTGGTTCCTGGGCCTTTTATGTAAAAACTCATTAAGAAACAAGGAGGACTCTTCCCTACTTTGCCAAGCATCTTATGTTACCAACATTTCAACGTATCTTTTCCCCTCTTTCTTTTTGTCCTCTTCACATTCCAGCTGTTGAATGTAAGTTTAGAAACACCAATTTAAGAAGAAAGGTAGAAATAAGCACCTAGGCAAAGTACTTCAAGTAATTGAGTTTTACTATAATGCTAGTGTAATGTATGCAGAATTTGCTTAAAGAAAGCTTTATCAATGCCCCCCAGGTCTGGAACCATGTTTCACAGCAGAAGGTAGTTTTTAAAATTATTATTTCTACTGGACTTTTTGTTAGAACAGTTTTAGATTCACAGGAAAATTGAGCTGAAGGTACCAAGATTTTCCAAATACTTCCTGCCCCGACACATGCACAGCCTTCCCCATTATCAACATCCCCCATGAGAGTGGTACATTTGTTAAAACTGATGGGCTTACCTTGATGCATCAGCAGCTCACCAGCCAAAGTTTATAGTTTCCATGAGGGTTTCTTCTTTTTATAAAATCCACATTTTATATCATATCAATGATATAAAATGCTATATCAATTTGCATGCCATCCTTGTGCAAAGGCCCTGCTAGTTTTCTCTGTGTCATTCCCGTTTTAGTGTACATGCTTCTGAAGGGAGCATATCATCGGTCTTTTTACTATTTCCATAATTTTGCCTTTTCCAGAATTGAAACCATACAGTATGTAGTCTTTTCAGATTGACTTTTTCACTTAGTGATACGCATTTAAATTTCTTCAATGTCTTTTTTATGGTGTCAGAGCTTATGTCTTTTTAGCACTGAACAATATTCCATTGTATGCATATACTATAGTTTGTCCATTCACCTGCTGAAGGACATCTTGGTTGCTTCCAAGGTTTGGCAATTATGAATAAAACTGCTATAGACATTATGTAGAGGTTTTCGTGTGGACATAAGTTTTCCATTCTTCATTAGTCAGCGTTTTTTTTAAGAGATAGAACCAATAGGAGTAGATAGATATATAGATAGATTCATAACGATAGAGAGAGAGTAGACAGATAGATAGATGAGAGGAATTTATTAGGGCAATTGGCTCATGGGATTATGGAGCCTGAGCTCTACAATAGGCCATCTGGAAGCTGGGGAACCAGGAAAGCCAGTCCAAATTTAAAGGATTAGAGCCAACAATATAACTCTCAGTCTGAAGCTGAAGGCTTTAGAAACTGGTGGGCCACTGGTGCAAGTCTCAGATGGCAAAGGCTGGAGAAGCTGGAGTTTTGATGTCCCAGGGCAGGAGAAGAAGTGTGCCTCTGTTTCAGGAGAGAGAGAGAAGTCACCTTTCCTTTGCTTTTTCTTCTATCTAGGCCCTTAGTTGATTGGATTGTGTCTGCCCACATTAGGTGAGGGCGGATCTTCCTTACTCAGGTCACTGATTCGAATGTCAGTTTCTTCCAGAGACACCCTCGCCAACAAACCCAGAAATAATGCCATACCAGCTATTTGGACATCCTTTATTTCAGTCAACTTGACACCTAAAATTTACCATCATGAACTCTTTTGGATAAATATCAAGGGACACAGCTGCTAGATCATATGGTAAGCATATATTTAGTTTTGTAAGAACTGTCAAACTGTCTTCCAAAGTGGCTGTAGAGTTTTGCACTCCCACCAGCAAGGAATGAGAGTTCCTGTTGCTCCTCATCCTTGGCAGCATTTAGTATTGTCAGTTGTCTGGATTTTGGCCATTCTAATTTGTGTGTAGTGGTATCTCATTGTTGTTTTAATTTGCATTTCTCTCATGACATATGATGTGAAGTATCTTTTTGTATACTTATTTGCCATCTGTATATCTTCTTTGGTGAGATATCTGTTAAGGTTTCTGGACCTTTTTAAAATCATGTTGTTCATTTTCTTATTTGTGAGTTTTTTGTGTATTTTGGATAACAGTACTTTATCAGGTATGTCTTTTGCAAATATCTTCTCCCAGTCTGTGGCTTGCTTTTTCATTCTTTTGACACTGGTTTTTACAGGGTTGAAATTTTCAATTTTATTGAAGTCCAGCTTTTGATGTCATATTGAAAAAGTCACATATTGAAAAAATCTAGAATAACCCAAGGTTTTCTAGATTGGTATATCTAATCTTTCAGCTTCCCTGGTCACATTGGAAGAAGAATAATTGTCTTGGACCACAAAAAATACACTAACACTAACAATAGCTGATGAGCTAAAAAGAATCCCAAATAGAAATCTCATAATGTTTTAAGAAAGTTTACAAATTTGGATTGGCCCCCATTCAAAGTAATCCTGGGCCACATGCAGTCTGTGGTTGGATAAGCTTATTCTAGATTTTCTGTTGTTATCTTCCAAGAGTTTTATAGTTTTGTGTTTTACATTTAGGTCTGTGATACATTTTGGTCATTTTTTGTGAAGGCTGTAAGGTTTGTTGTAGATTAATTTTTTTACATGTGGCTGTGCAATTATTTCTGCACTATTTGTTGAAAACATTATCAATTCTCTATTGAACTGCTTTTGCTCTTTTGTCAAAGATTAATTGACTAACATATTTATGTGAGTCGATTTCAGGGTATTCTATTCTGTTCCATTGATCTTTTTGTTTATTATTGCCATACTGTCTTGATTACCATAGCTTTGTAATGCATCTTAAATCAAGTAATGTCTATCCTCTGACTTCGTTCTTCTCCTTCAATATTGAGTTAACTATTTTGATCTTTTGCCTCTCCATATAAATTTTAGAATCAGTTTAGTGTTATCTACAAAATAACTGATGGAATTTGATAGAGATTGCATTGAATATACACACCAAGATGGGAACAGTTGACATCTTCACAATATTGTCTTCCTGTTCATTAACATGCAATTTGTATTTATTTAGTTCTTTGATTTCTTTCATCAGAGTTTTATAGTTTTCCTAATATAGATCTTACATATATTTTGTTAGGTTTATTCTTATGTATTTTGTTTTTTAGGTGCTAATATAAATGGTATTGCATTTTTAATGTCAAATTCATTTGCTTACAGGAAATACAGGAAAGGAAAGCAGGAAATACAGGAAAGCAATTGACTTTTTGTATATTAACGTTTTATCTTGCAACCTTGCTATGATATTAATAGCTTATGAGTTTCAAGAGTTTTTGGTTAAACTCTCTTCGACTTTCTACATAGACAATCATGTCATCCATAAATAAAGATATCTTTATTTATTCTTTTACAATCAATATTCCTTTTATTTCCTTTTCTTGTCTTATTGCACTAAGACTTCTAGTACAATGTTGAAAAGGAGTGGTGAGGAGGGACACTCTTGCCTTGTTCCTCATCTTAGTAGGAAGGTTTTTCATATCTTACCATTCAGGATAATAATTTTAATAGATACTATTTATCAAGTGAGGAAGTTTCCCTCTATTTCTAGTTTACTGAGAGTTTTTAACATGAATAACTGTTGGATTTTGTTAAATGCTTTATCTGCATATATTTATATGCTTATGTGATTTGTTATCTTTAGCCTATTAGTATGATGAAAACATTAATTAATTTTTGAATGTTGAGCCTACAGCCTCACATACCTAGGATAAATCTCACTGGTCATGGTGTATAATTGTTCTATATATTGCTGGCTTCAATTTGCTAATATTTTGTGGAGGATTTCTGCATTTACATTCATAAGAGATATCAGTCTGTAGTATTCTTTTCTTGTATTGTCTTTGTCTGGTTTTACTATTGGGGAAATGCTGGCTTCACAGATGAGTTAGGAATTATTCCCTCTGTTTTTATCTTCAGAAAGAGATTGTAGAAAATTGGTATAATTTCTTCCTTTAAATGTTTGATAGAATTTACCAGTGAAACCATAGTCTGGTGCTTTCTGTTTGGGGATTTAATTTTTTTAAATAGATATAGGCTAACTTAGCATTATTTCTTCTTTGTAAGTTCTGACAGATTGTGTCTTTCAATGAATTTGTTTATTTCCTCTAGAATATCAAATTTATGGGCATAAAGTCATTCACAGTATTTCTTTATTATCATTTTAATGTCCATGGGATTCATAGTAATGCCCTCTCTTTCATTTCTGGTATTTATAACTTGTGTCCTCTCTCATTTTTAGTAACTTGGCCTAGCTAGAGGCTTATCAATTTTATTGATCGTTACAAAGAACCAGCTTTTGGTTTTGTTGATTTTAAAAAATGGAATTTCTATTTTCAGTTTCATTGATTTCTGCTTTAACTTTTATTATTTCTTTTCTCATGCTAACCTTGAAATTAATTTGCTCTTTTCCCAGTTTCCTGGGTTAAAGTTTAGATAATTGGTTTTAAATCTTTCTTCTTTTGTAACATGTGCATTCAATGCTGTAAGTTTACCTCTAAGCACTGCTTTCACTGTATCACACAAATTTTCAGTTGTGTTTTTTTTTTTTTTGAGACGGAGTCTCGCTCTGTCTCCCGGGCTGGAGTGCAGTGGTCGGATCTCAGCTCACTGCAAGCTCCGCCTTCTGGGTTTACGCCATTCTCCTGCCTCAGCTTCCCGAATAGCTGGGACTACAGGCGCCTGCCACCTCGCCCAGCTAGTTTTTTTGTATTTTTTAGTAGAGACGGGGTTTCACCGTGTTAGCCAGGATGGTCTCGATCTCCTGACCTCGTGATCGGCCCGTCTCGGCCTCCCAAAGTACTGGGATTACAGGCTTGAGCCACCGCGCCCGGCCTTAAGTTGTGTTTTCATTTTTGTTTAGTTCAAAATATTTAAATTTTTTGTGGATCTTTCTTTTTTGACTTATGAGTAATTTAAAAGTATGTTGTTTAATCTCCACATATTTTCAGATTTTCAGCTACCTTTTGCTATTGATTTGTAGTTTAATTTCACTGTGGTGTGAGAATGGAAATCGTATAATTTCTATTTTTTGTTAATTTGTTGAGGTGTGTTTTATGGCCCAAATTGTGGTCTCTTGTGGTTTCATGTGCGCTTAAGAAGAGTATGTAATCTACTGTTGTTGAATAAAGTAGTCTATAAATGTCAATTATATTCAGTTGGTTGATGGCATTGTTGAATTTATGTTCTTATTGATTTTCGACTGCTGGGTCTGTCCCTTTTCTGATCAAGGAGTTTTGAAATACATGCCAAAATCTCCCATTGTTTCATATTTTGACACCGTGTTATAGGCAAACACATGTTCAGGATTATTATATCTTCCTGGATAAATGACCCCTTTATCATTGTGTAATGCCCTTCTTAATCTCTGATAACTTTCCTTGCTCTGAAGTCTGCTCTGTCTGAAATTAATAGTGACACCACCTTCTTTTCATCAGTGTTAGCATGGTTTATCTGTCTCCATCCATTTACTTTTAATCTGCATGTGTCTTTATAAAGTGTGTTTCTTATAGACAAAGTCTAGCTGGGTCCTGCTTTCTGATTTACTCTTACCATCTTTGTTCTCTAATTGGTGCATTTAGACCGTTGATGTTTAAAGTGATTATTAATGTAATTGGATTAGTATCTATTGTATTGGTTACTGTTTTTAATTTATTGCTTTTACTGCTTGTTTCTATTTTTGTCTTCCAGTGTTTCTTGATCTCTTGGTGCTGCTATAACAGGATATCACAGCCTGGGTAATTAATAATGAATAGGAATCTATTGGCTTGCAATTACAGAGGCTGATATTGTCTAATATCAAGGCATCAGCAACTTTAGTATCTGCTGAAGACCTGGTTTCTGCTCCCAAAGTGACACCTTGAATGCTGAATTCCCCAGAGGGGAAGAACATTGCTCTTTACACAGCAGAAAAGCAGAAGAGTTGAGAGAAAGCCCATTTCTGAAAACGCTTTGATTAAGACATTAAACCCCCCCATTAGAGTGGCACCCACATGGCATAACCACCTCTAAAAGCTCTCACGTCCTAATACCATCACATTGGCAATTAAATCTGTAAATAAGTTTTGGAGGGGGACAAACATTCAATTTACAGCACACTGTTTTTCTGCCTTGTATCATTTTAATTGTGCATTTTATATGATTTTAATGTTTCTCCTTTCCTAGATCATCAGTTACACTTTTTTAAAGGTAGTTTCCCTGAAGTTTGCCATATGCATTTATAACTAATTCAAATCTACTTTAAATAAGACTGTATCATTTATTTTGGGTTGTATGTATACACCTTATAATAACAAAATAATCTTAATTCTTTCCTCCCATCCTTTGTCTGATTGCTGTATTTCATTCAATTTATACATAAGCATAAATAAGCACATATATACACACATACATATTGTTATTACTATTATCTTAAAGACTGTTGTCCTTTAGATCAATTGAGAATGAAAAAATTAAAAAATTTAATTTTGCTTTCATTTATTCATTTTCCTATGCTTTTCCTTTATGTAGATCTGAGTTTCTGACCTATGTACTTTTTTCTTTTTGCTAAAAAACTCCTTAACATTTCTTGCAACACACGCCTATTGGAAACACACTCCTTCAATTTTGTTTATCTGAGAAAGTTTTATTTCTCCTTCACTTTTGAAGATAATTTCACAAAGTTCTCGTTTGGTTGCTTTTTCTTCCCTTGAACGTGTTAAATAATTTCACTCCCTCTCTTTTTTCCTGCATGGTTTCTGAGGAGAAGGTGGATGTAATTCTTATCTTTCCTTCTCTGTGGGTAAGGTTTTACTTTCTTTTGGCTTCTTCTGGGATTTTTTCTTTATCTTTGATTTTTTGTTTTAAAATGATATACCTAAGTGTATTTTTTTGCCGGGGTGGGGGGAGGGGAGGTATATTTATCTTGCTTAGTGTTCTCAGAGTTTGCTGGATTGGTGGTTTAGTGTCTGATATTAATTTGGGGAAATTTTCAGTCATTATTGTTTCAAATACTTATTCTGTCCCTTTCTCTCTTTCTTCTTCTTCTGGTATTTGCATTACGCACATGTTATACCTTTTGTGGTTTTCCTAGCCCTTGGATATTCTGTTCTGTTTCTGTTAGTTTTTCTTGTCTTTGATTTTCAGTTTTGGAGGTTTCTATTGAGATATCCACAAGCTCAAAGATTTCTCTATGGCCATTTTTAGCCTACTAATAAGGCCATGAAATACATTCTTCAATTCTGTTATAGTATGATTGATCGTTAATATTTCTTTTTGGCCCTTTTTTAGGATTTCCATCTCTCTGATTACATCATCTGTGTGTCCCTGTGTACTATTTACTTTATCCATTAGATCCCTTAGCATATTATTTATTGTTGTTTAAACTTACTGGTCTGATAATCCTAACATCCTGGCCATATCTGAGTCTGGTTCTAATACTGTCTCTGTCTCTTCAAATTCTGCTTTTTGCCTTTTAGGACAGCTTGTAATTTTTTCTTGATAGCTATGGATAGAGTTAAAGAAATTCCTGTGAAGAGGACTTTAGTAAGATGGTGGAAAGATGTGAAGGGAGGAGAAGTGTCCTATAGTCTCATGAATAGGTGTCAGTGTTTATTGAGCTTTTACCTGGACTGTGAACTTCACAAGGACTTTTCAGTCCCCTTCCCTTTCTCATGAGGCACGATGGCTGGACTGGGCTGGCGTTGGGTTTCTCTTTCCCCCTGTGGAAGCTAGAGGGGACTGGGATTGGGTATTTCTCTTCTACCAGGTCACGCAGGCTCTCAGAAAACCACATTAAGTTAGGCTCTGGTTAAATAGCTTCTCCCAAGGGCAGCCTTGTTCAGTAGAATAGAATGCTCTGGTGTATTTCAAGGTAATAGCTTTTCTCCTCCCCATGCTGGAAGAATGAGATTTTTCCTCACTATTCACTGAGAGAACCTGTTAGGACTCCAGGAGGCAAAACTCACAAAATTGTAGGGACCCCACAATGATTCGGTTGCCCTAGAGATTTTATCTATCATGTTTGTCCATACTGAGCCTTCAGCAATCCATAAATTACAGTTCAGGTTTTCCTACTGGTTTCCAGGGAGATTTTTGCTCTGGTAAGCTGTGCTTCTCTATAGTCACTTGTCCATCTCTCCAATTTTAGGAGCAGCGATTTGCTCTGTGACCTCACTTTGCTTACAGACCTGACAAGAGTTGTTGATATTTTCAGTCTGTTTAACTTTTTACTTGTTAGAATGGAGTGGCAACCTCTAAGCTCCTTACGTGGTATTGAATCAAAAACTAGACACCTCAGATGAGAGTTTTTTTTTTTTTAAGTGAATTTTATTAAGCAATATCTTAGGAGTAAGGAATTAGAAATACATGTACAATTTAGTATCATTTGATACCCCCAAGCACCTTCAAATTTCTAATTACTTGAGAAGGGCAAGATCATATCATAAACCATACCCCCTTCATTCTTTTTTCTAACTCCCCTTTTCATATTCTTCCAAAAGATCACACTACCTCCTCCCCTGGATGACCCACTCCATGGCAATCAGGGACAAAGAAAATGCAGTATAGGTTTCTCCTCTTACTAATGCTATTGCTATCAAAGAATAGTGCCAAAAATTCTGGGAATTCTGTTTCCTTCACTTCGTTACTCCATGGCATTTTATGTTTAAAGGCAAGTCTTGCCAGGAGTCGTGACTCACACTTGTAATCCCAGTACTTTGGGAGGCAGAGGCAGGCAGATCACTTGAGGTCAAAAGTTCAAAACCAGCCTGACCAACTAGGTGAAACCTCATCTCTACCAAAATATACAAAAAAAGCAAAAAAAATTATCTGGACCTGGTGGCATGCACCTGTAGTCCTGTCTATTCTTTTATTTTATTTATGAATAAACAAATTTTATTTATAAATTTTATTTTATTTATGAATAAATATATTTTATTTATAAATTTTACTTTATGAAT
>NW_016802926.1:285943-288921 GCF_001698545.2 Rhinopithecus bieti | reverse complement strand
ATTTTATTTTGTTTATGAATGAATAAATTGTACTTTATAAATTTTACTTATACATTTTATTGATAAATTAATAAATTGAAATAAAGGAAAATCTTTATTGTACTGTGGATTTGACAGAAAAAATTTAGAGATGATACTATATTGTAGGATTCCAGAAGTTTTTTTTATGAAGTTGTTATTTAAGAAAGGAGTTTCTAACCCCATGAGAGGAATTCAGGGTTTGTAAAATATTTTGGAAAAGTCCCTTCCTTTCCATACTCATATACCCAGAATATGCGTAGATAGTGTGTGACACTGGGGAATACTCCAATGTTAGTGTATTTCAAACCTGTCAGGTGCTGTGGATTTGTGTGAACCAGTCCAACAGGACTTCATTGTCTGTTCTTTTAAACTTGTAAAACCAATTCAGGAGGGATATAGGAAGAGTAACTGGAGTTTAAACTGGGAAATCCTATAGCACCATTTTATTAAAAAGATTATTTCTTTCTCTGTTTGTTTAACGCTACAATTCTGCCTAAGCCACGGGCAGTCCCCTACAATCATCCATTGTATAGGGATATTAAGTTCCAGATGGAAGTTGGTCTGAAAACACATGCAGGTCCTCTCAGGGCCTGGGCAAAAAGACATGATGCCCCATGTCACTTTCCTAGACATTTTCCCTTGGACATAGCAACTCAAAGATTTCCCCCCCAAGATCTAACCTTGGGTTCAGTGCAAAGTTATACATATTTAAGGCTGCCAACCTAGGGAATCACATGATTCAGGCTTGGGGTCCAAGTCTTTACTTTGGGTTTGAACAGTTATTTGCAGTAGTAGTGGAATAAGTTTATGCATTAGTATCTTCTCCTAGGGGAATGGAGGCAAAAATATTTACCCAGTAGTAGTACAAATTAGAAGAATTTTTTGGTTGATTTATATCTGAACATAGAACAAATTAAACCTGTTCTCTGTGATGCAGAACTTCGGGGAAAAGGATAGCTCGCCATTCCCACTGCCATGACCGCCACGAAAGTTCTTTCTTATTTCCTTTTCTGCCTATACTATTCATTTGGTTTTTATCTTTTTTTTTATTATCACTTGACTTCTCAATCATACATTTCTTCATCTTTATTAGGGACGCGTGAAGAACAAGATTCACTCGGTATTCTATCTTGTGGTGAGAAAACTTCATTCTTAAAATGTCAAAACCAAGTAAACAAAGGTGCTTTAGTTACTTACACATTTACTAAACATAACACATAAACTGAAGCCCAGAGTTCAAAATTTTCCCACCCTTCATGAGGGCGTATATGAAAGAAGCTTAGCAAAATGTCATCACTCAGTTTCTGGAGTTAAAACAACTGAGCTGTTTGCCACACCCCACAGCTTGGCATGCAATCAGGAATTCAGGAATGTCAGGCTCCACTCAAATTAAGATGATGCAAAACAATTGCATTAGATGGTGAGGCGGTCTGCCCTCCTCCTACTCAAAATGCCTGGGAAGCAGGAAATACAAGTTCAATTAAAATGGCCTTTCTGTAGTAGAAAAGTAATTGTCTCATGCCAGAGACAAACGAATAAATATTATTGATGATTCTACAATCAAAGGAGACTTGGCTTTTGTTATCGTGACAGTCATTTGGCTGCCACCTTGCAAATCAACACAAGTTAATAGACTGACGATGATTGAACGACTACAATGAAAAAAAAAAAAAAAAGCTTGCTTTTGATCCTTTCTAGGGGAAAAAAGAAGCCAAGACATGTCCAGGGTGGAAGCAGTTCAGAGTTCTCTAAGAGGCAAATACAAGTTATCTACATTAGAGGGCATTTTGTCAATGGTGAAGATTATGCTGAGTATAAGGATAACAACGTCTAAGGATAAGGAACTTCAGTACCCACTTGTATTTTGAGCTGGCATGGTGTTCTATTTGCAGGTAATTTCCCACCGTGGATAATTCCTTTTGGAAGGCAGTATCTTATTTCCCGCTGCAAAGGGCAAAGAGAATAAGGAATAGCCTGACGGCCAAGCAGTTACAATGATTTAGTTCTCTCAACTGGATTTTCCATACATAGTTTAGAATCTTTACTTCGTGATGCATACAAGAATGATAGCAATTCGTTCTCAACAGCAGTGCCCACATCTGGGCCAGATGAGATGCTAAGAGATGCCACTTCAGACAAGCCTTCTATTAATATAGTGAGATTTGATATCCTTAAAGTATGTGTATTGAAGCTATCCACAGTATGTTTCTGTTACTTATTGCAAAACAACGTCTTAACTGATACAGAAAGCAAAGCAGATAGACACAAACAAAATATTCCTGGGAAAATACAGAGAAAATGGGATTGGTTATCTGGTCTGAATGCATCCAGTTGAAGTTCCCTAATATTTTGGTTTTGGAATTCAGCAATCCATGACAAAGAGTCAGCATTGTCACCACCAAAGTATGGTAGCAAATATGGAAGACCTGTATGGTGGCATGGCTCTTTCTAGTAGCATTAGATGGTGTAAAGAAAGGGAATTATAAACCCAAATATCTAAATTCAGGAACCGGAAATCAGATCTATAGGTAGTTTTGCCCACCTTCCACGAAGCATCTCCTACCCTCAAAAGCAGATTTCTTTCTCTTGTCTGAGAGTTCTTTCTCCATTGCTTGAGGATTATTTTGTTACCGTCTCACCATAGTGATTTCCTTAAAGAAACAGTCCATTACTGATTTGTTTTTCTAAGACCACCAGAGCGGGCACAAAAGAACCAGCGAGTAGGCAAGTGTAGGAGCAAAACTGCAAGTTTATTTTGGTCACCTAAGGTGTGGGGAAGAGGTCTGTCGGCCTCCGGCAAAGAAGGCCGACAGAGTCCCCCGGTGGGGCTCTCGGACGGAGTTCCTGCAGTCCTGACATCCCGACAGGAGTGGAGGACTGAGGAAGGCCGCGCGTGGCGTCCCTCCGGAGCGGCTTTTCTAGGAGTGGGAGGGCAATAGGCGGGGCACGGGCGTGTC
>NW_016802926.1:259908-284590 GCF_001698545.2 Rhinopithecus bieti | reverse complement strand
AAAAAAAAAAAAAAAAAGCTTGCTTTTGATCCTTTCTAGGGGGAAAAAAGAAGCCAAGACATGTCCAGGGTGGAAGCAGTTCAGAGTTCTCTAAGAGGCAAATACAAGTTATCTACATTAGAGGGCATTTTGTCAATGGTGAAGATTATGCTGAGTATAAGGATAACAACGTCTAAGGATAAGGAACTTCAGTACCCACTTGTATTTTGAGCTGGCATGGTGTTCTATTTGCAGGTAATTTCCCACCGTGGATAATTCCTTTTGGAAGGCAGTATCTTATTTCCCGCTGCAAAGGGCAAAGAGAATAAGGAATAGCCTGACGGCCAAGCAGTTACAATGATTTAGTTCTCTCAACTGGATTTTCCATACATAGTTTAGAATCTTTACTTCGTGATGCATACAAGAATGATAGCAATTCGTTCTCAACAGCAGTGCCCACATCTGGGCCAGATGAGATGCTAAGAGATGCCACTTCAGACAAGCCTTCTATTAATATAGTGAGATTTGATATCCTTAAAGTATGTGTATTGAAGCTATCCACAGTATGTTTCTGTTACTTATTGCAAAACAACGTCTTAACTGATACAGAAAGCAAAGCAGATAGACACAAACAAAATATTCCTGGGAAAATACAGAGAAAATGGGATTGGTTATCTGGTCTGAATGCATCCAGTTGAAGTTCCCTAATATTTTGGTTTTGGAATTCAGCAATCCATGACAAAGAGTCAGCATTGTCACCACCAAAGTATGGTAGCAAATATGGAAGACCTGTATGGTGGCATGGCTCTTTCTAGTAGCATTAGATGGTGTAAAGAAAGGGAATTATAAACCCAAATATCTAAATTCAGGAACCGGAAATCAGATCTATAGGTAGTTTTTGCCCACCTTCCACGAAGCATCTCCTACCCTCAAAAGCAGATTTCTTTCTCTTGTCTGAGAGTTCTTTCTCCATTGCTTGAGGATTATTTTGTTACCGTCTCACCATAGTGATTTCCTTAAAGAAACAGTCCATTACTGATTTGTTTTTCTAAGACCACCAGAGCGGGCACAAAAGAACCAGCGAGTAGGCAAGTGTAGGAGCAAAACTGCAAGTTTATTTTGGTCACCTAAGGTGTGGGGAAGAGGTCTGTCGGCCTCCGGCAAAGAAGGCCGACAGAGTCCCCCGGTGGGGCTCTCGGACGGAGTTCCTGCAGTCCTGACATCCCGACAGGAGTGGAGGACTGAGGAAGGCCGCGCGTGGCGTCCCTCCGGAGCGGCTTTTCTAGGAGTGGGAGGGCAATAGGCGGGGCACGGGCGTGTCGGGGGGCGTTCCGCAGGTGCGACCAGGTAAATCTTGGTCTCTTCGGATTGACGTCACGTGGCGCATGCCCAGTTGTTCTGCACCTTCCCGGGCCCCGGCTGCATTTTCGCACGCGTGGGAAAAGTTGGTGAAGAAGAACCCGGAAATGTACCATCTTGCCTCCGTTCGTCCAAACAATTACCCACACATCTCTCCTTATCCCTACTTTGTCCACACCTATCACTAGAGTTAGGTGTCAGTGTAGCAAAGGGGATAAATTACAAATTAAAAACTTGCAAGTTTGGTTGCTGTCATATACATAAAAAGAATCAAAAACTTGCCAATTTATATTGGGAAAAATCTGGAGGGCGTGTGTAAGAACAGATTTTAGGGTGCTCATACAAGGGTGAAACATTTTTAGATCACTAATATCAGTTGCTGAGATAAAATTCTCCTGCCATACTGTGAACACTGGTACTTATATAACTTCGTTAAAACGTTCCCAAGTGTGTTTTG
The DNA here is from genome assembly GCF_001698545.2 of Rhinopithecus bieti. Lineage (NCBI taxonomy): Eukaryota > Metazoa > Chordata > Mammalia > Primates > Cercopithecidae > Rhinopithecus > Rhinopithecus bieti. Next base: position 282,795 of record NW_016802926.1, on the reverse strand, counting down.
AAGAAACTAATACAGTTAATCATCATCTCCAAGTGACTATATAAAGAAAGACATTTGAAAAATTATAAGTTTAATGTGTGGTGCAATTTTGGATATTTTATCAACTATTCTTTTTTTGTTTCTTTTATCTCCTTCCCTTAGCTGCCTACACTTTTTTTCTTTTCCATGACAACTATTTGTGATATAGTCAGTCTGATTAGATTATGAGAAAAGATTAAGAAATTCTTAAATGTACCTTTTAGAATTCTTCCATTTGATTGTCTGAAACTGAAGTCTTTTCTCCTACTTGCAAGAAGAGAGAGCTGAGAATGAAAATGTCAAAATTAGTCTTCATATACTCATTGAACACTTGTCTTCTAGACTTCTCCATGACTAAATCACTAATGTTCATATACTCATTGAACACTTGTCTTGTAGACTTCTCCATGACTAACTCACTTGTCTTCATATACTCATGGAACACTTGTCTTCTGGACTTCTCCATGACTAACTCACTAGTCTTCATATACTCATTGAACACTTGTCTTCTAGACTTCTCCATTACTAACTCTTCTTCTGTAACAAATTAGTTTTGTTTCCTCCCAACTAGTTGTTGCCCTGAGCAATGGCCCTAACACTCATGCCTTTTCGTAAATTGCGCTTAATCATAATTCTCTGGCAACTGTTTTATAAAAATCAGCAGTATTTTTTCCCATAGATTTAAATAACAGTTGTTTAAATAGTTTCGTGCCAATAGTTGTTTTCATGAAAGGAAAGAAGAAATTGGCCTAAAATCCACAAAGGGCCACAAGATGACATAACTATATTGCTTTTATTTACTCAGGGAGGAAAAGAATAAGCTTTTATGCTCCTTAAGGATTAGAATGAAAGCAAAAGTAGGGTGAAACTATGGGAAGAAACCTCGGAGGGTCAAAAGAACATAACCTCCTGGAAAGTATTAAAACAGCTATACATAATAAATGGGTTATAAGTGGCTACTATCCATTTGGTTTTAAACAAAATGCAAAGGCAATATTAAAATGTCACTCTAAAATGTATGTTAGATGCATTGAGATATTTACATGGAATATTACAAATAACCCTTGGAAACTTATTCCTTCCTTGGAAGGTGTAAGAATTAGGGTTCTCCAGGGAAACACACACACACATACACACACACACACACACACACGAGAGAGAGAGAGAGAGAGAGAGAGAGAGAGAGAGAGAGAGAAAGAAAGAAAGAGAGAGAGAGACCTATTTTAAAGAATTGACTCAATTGTTGGGACTGGTAAGCCTGAAATTCATGGGGCAGGTGGAAAAACTGGACTCAGATTTCAGATAAGAGTTCATATTGCATTCTTGAGTCTGAAGGGTGAAAATTCAGGCAGAATTTCCATGTGGCAGTCTGGAGACAGAATTCTTCTACTTAGGGAAACCTCAGTCTCTACTCTCAAGGCCTTCAACTGGTTGGATGAGGCCCACTCACATTATGGAGTGTAATCTGCTTTACTTAAAGTCAGCCAATTGTAGATGTTAATCACATCTAAAAAATACTTTTCAGCAACATGCAGACTAGGGATTTACCAAACAACTGGGCACCATAATCTAGCTAAGATGATACATAAAATTAATTACCATGGGAGGTTTGGAGGAAGAGAACATTTTGTTTATGATGTGGTTATAATTGCTACCATATTTTTTTTTATTTCGTGGTTATTCTCTGCTGATTTTACTAAAAATTTAAAATAATTTTGAATATCTTAGACACAGATTCCTGTTTAATATGTTGTACTATAAGACTTGGCCATGGCAAATTTTACGACTGGATTTACTGGAGTATATTAAGTTCATTTTTTTTTTCCTGCAAGTCAGCATCTGGTGGCTCAGGCTTTGCTTAGTCACTTAACAAAGTGGCCCACATGTAAAAATACTGTAAAGAACAGAGTAGACAAGTGATAATTAAAATTACAGAAATAAAAATTGTGTCCCCCAAAATAAAAGAAGGAGGACATCTTGTTCTGACATATTGGGACTCAGAGAAATGAATTAAACAGGAAGATGTACCAAAACACTTAAAGTTAAATAGTAGATTATACACCTCCAAAAATAGCACCAAAGCCTACTTTTAGTTATATCTTGAGACTATGTATCAAAAACTGAAAACATCCATATCCCACAAAAATCAAACTCCATCAGAGCCAGTGGTACAAGGCTAATTGTATTATTTCTTCAGAAACTGGATTTAGTTCTTTTAGCTATGACTTGATAATTCACATGTCACTCAGAATTATTTTTGTTCTAAATCTTGCAACCAATTTCCACACATGGCACATTGGAAAAGCCTTCTAAATGGATTTTCAAGTAAAGGAGATGTCAAAAGACAGCCAAATATATGAATGATCCTTGTTTGGCCACCAATAAAAAAGTTTAACTTTAACTTTTATTATTTTTTAAAATAAACAAAGCTGCAATGTTTTCCTTTAAATTCCTTAGCATCATAAACAAAATTCCCTTTTACAACATGCATGGTACATCATTTTATATTTTCTTAATAGTCTCATGAATATCTTTTCTCATTGAGATTCCACCTGTGTCCAGTAGAAGGAAAACTTAGCTGAAAGGAACACGAAATAGGCTGAAAAACAAAATTTCTAAATTGCTAGTAGCCTTAGAACACCTTAACTCAATTTCAGAGATTGAGCTGCTTTGAAGCTGGGCTGTATTCTACGTGAGGGCAGTGCTACTTGAGATTGATTCAGAACGTAGTCTGTAGGGCCCCAAGCTTAAAATGTGGGCCTAGATTCCACCGTCTTTATCCCTGGGAAGCCGTCAAAAGTGCTGGCCAGGTCCTCAGCAGCTAACGTCCCCAAGGGAAAAATTACCCTCTCAGCTGGATTCACTTTTCTGGACTTTAATCTTCTTTTGGATCTTCACCTGATAATTTTCACCATTTTCTGAGCTTTTAGTGTCATTAGGCTAATGACTTTGATGAAATGTCCGTTTTATCACCTTCTCTTTAGTAGGAATATTGGTTCAAAGTATGCAGCCCTACCTTACCAGAAGTAGAATTCATCCCCATTTCTCAACTCTTTATATATTTCCTGTCTCTCTTAATTTCGGATGTGCACAATGACCATCATATTGATGACCAAAACTAAGTATTACATAATGTCATTTACATACCGTAATGTGAATAATGTTGGTTTTAACATTATGTATCTAATTTTACTGACTTCTACCTGTGGTTTTTTAGTTATTGTCTTTGAGCCTGTAGCCAGGGCTTCTTTCCAATTTAAAAAGCCTCCCTACCTTAAGATTATCTATTCTTCTCCTACCCACATTTGAAGGTCTAGCTTGAAGCCAGTTCAGTCCATGATTCCTTCTTCTATCCCTCCTTTCCATTTGATCACCTCCTTTTCCAAATACCACTTTACTTATTCTTTGTATGATAGGGATAGGGTTTACATTCCTTATGGATTGGCTAGTGTGATAGTGGGCAAGATGATTCTGTTGGGCACGCTGCATTGCAAACTCTCCTAAAACAGGTTTTAAGTTCTTAGTCTTTTCACCTGCATTTATTCTAGTGCGTGGACACAACAGGGACTCTAGCACTTGTTAGAGAGATCATTTTTACTATCTCACAGCATGCTAGAGAATTTCCATCAATCTCTGAATCTTGTACAAACTTCTGAACTCTACCTTATTTAAGTATGTGGGTAAGATTTTTTCCTCAATTTTTAATAGTTATGACTTCTAATGCACATACAAAAGTTTTAACTTTAAACCTATAATTTCATACATGGTTATGGTAATGTAGACCTCATGAATAAATAGAATGTTAAAGAGTTGGTAAAGGAATTTTTGCAAAATTCATGAAGATGGTAGATAAATGCGGTAGGCTGATTACAAAAATCATTCCCAGTTCTTCACAATGTGACTTTAAATTTCCTCCCATCAAGAAGTAGTGTCCACCTGCTCTCCTCTGAAGCTAGGCTAGCCTCAGAACATGTTTTGGCAAATCAAATGTGGCAGGAGTGACAAGATGATGGTTCCAAGCCTAGGCTTCTGAAGAGTTGCACATTTTTGTGCAATCCCTTGCACAACCCTGCTAAGCAATTAGAAAAGCAGAGGCTAATTGGGAAGAAGAGCCAATATTACAGTGAGAAGGCTGCCTATCAGGAGAATTTGCTCTCACCTGAGTAAGGATCAGCCTTTTGTTCTATTCAGTCCTTCAACTGATTAGATGAGGCCCTCCCACATCGTGGAGGATAATCTGCTTTATCTCATTTCTACTGATTTAAATGTTAATTTCATCCAAAGACATCCTCATATAAACACCCCGAATAATGTTTGATCAGATATCTGGGCACCCTGTGAACCAGTCAAATTGACACATAAAATTAACTATCACATTCCTCATTCTTAAGTGAAGATCTAAGACCAAGAAAGCTATAGAGATTTACTTAAGATATAAGTAATGACACTCAGGATTAGAAGTATAGATGCGCTGACAGAGATTTAAAAACCAGATCTCCTTTTACCATGTAAAAGCTCTTTAGTTTAATTAAGTCCTAGCTATTTATCTTTGTTTTTATTGCATTTGCTTTTGGGTTCTTGGTCATGAAATCCTTGCCTAGGCCAATGTCTAGAAGGGTTTTTCCAATGTTATCTTCTAGAAGTTTTATAGTTTCAGGTCTTAGATTTAAGTCCTAGATCGATCTTGAGTTGATTTTTGTATAGGGTGAGAGATGAGGATCCAGCATCATTCTCCTACATGTGGCTTGCCAATTATCCCAGCACCATTTGTTGAATAGGTGTCCTTTCACACTTTGTGTTTTTGTTTGCTTTGTTGAAGATCAGTTGACCGTAAGTATTTGGAAAAGTCAGCAAAGTAAATAGACAACCCACAGAATGGGAGAACGTCTTCACAATCTCTATATCTAACAAAGGACTAATATCCAGAATCTACAATGAACTCAAACAAATTAGCAAGGAAAGAAACAAACAATCCTATAAAAAAGTGGGTTAAAGTCATGAATAGACAATTCTCAAAAGAAGATGTACAAATGGCCAACAAACATATGAAAAAATACTCAATTGTCACTTATGATCAGGAAAATGCAAATCAAAACCACAATGCAATACCACCTTACTCCTGCAAGAATGGTCATAAACAAAAAAATCAAAAAATAATAGATGTTGGCATGGATGTGGTGAACAGGGAACACTGCTACACAGCTGATGGGAATATAAACTAGTACAACCACTATGGAAAACAGTGTGGAGATTTCTTAAAGAACTAAACATAGAACTACCATTTGATCCAGCAATCCCACTACTGGGTATCTACCCAGAGGAAAAGAAGTCATTATAAGAAAAAGATACTTGCACATGCATGTTTATAGCAGCACCATTCGCAATTGCAAAATGTGGAACCAGCCCAAATGCCCATCAATGTGGAACCAGCCCAATTCCATCAATGAGTGGAATAAAGAAACTGTGGCACACACACGCACACGCGCGCACACACACACACACACACACACACTAGAATACTACTCAGTGATAAAAAGGAATGAATTAACAGCATTTGCAGTGGCCTGAATGAGATTGGAGACTATTATTCTAAGTGAAGTGACTCAGGAATGGAAAACCAAACATCACATGTCCTCACTCATAAGTGGGAGCTAAGCTATGAGGATGCAAAGGCATAAGAGTGACACAGGGGACTCAGGGGGAAAGAATGAGAAGGGGGTAAGGGATAAAAGATTACAAATTGTGTGCTGCGTATACTGCTCGGGTGATGGGTGCACCAAAATCTCACAAATCACCACTAAAGAATTTAATCATATAATCAAACACCACATGTTCCCCAATAACCTATGAAAACAAAGACCAAAAAGCAGATTTCTGAAAGAAAAAAGAGAGAGAGAGAAAAAAAAGACCCCTGAGGTCTATCTGAAACACACTGCTCCACTGCCTCTCGTGGTTGCTTATGCCTAATCATGCCTTAGCCCAGTCTCCTACTCCAGACAGCAATCTCTCGAATTGTGGTTAGGTGTCTTATAACACTCACGTTTAACTCAATTATGGTACTTTATTCATTCATCCAGTAACATGTGGGTGTTTACCATGTGTGAGGTGCTTGCTGACTTCTAGAGACACACATATGAACAAGGAGATATTGTTCTTCACTCATTCCTTGCAATGCCATGTAGGTGAAAAGAAATATCTTTCCTTCTCATCTTAGGTTCATGGCCAAGACCATGATAACAAAAGACATATTAACAACAACAACAAAAAAATGCAATTTTTTTTTTTAATTTTACTTAAAAATTTTTGTGGGTATATAGTAGGTGTACATATTTTTGGCGTACATGAGACGTTTTGATACAGGCATGCAACGTGAAATAAGTACATCATGGAGACTTCCCTCAATTGTTTGAGTTACAAACAATCCAATTATATTCTTTAAAGTTATTTAAAAGTTATTTAAAAATATAGAATTATTATTGACTATAGTCGCCCTATTATACTATCAAGTAGTAGGCCTTATTATTCTGTCTATCTTTTTTGTACTTATTAACCATCACCGCCTCCCTCCAAATCCCCCACTACTGTTCCTAGCCTCTGGTAACCACCCTTCAAATCGCTATGTCCATGAGTTCAGCTGTTTTGATATTTAGATCCCACACATAAGTGAGAACATGCTATGTTTTTCTTTCTGTGCCTGGCTTATTTCACTTAACATAATGGTCTTCTTCAGTTCCATCATGTTGTCGCAAATGACTGGATCTCATTCTTTCTTATGGCTGAATAGTACTCCGTTGTGTATATGTTTCACATTTTCTTTATCCATTTATCTGTTGATGCGCATTTAAGTTGCTTCCTAATCTTAGCTATTGTAAACAGTGCTGCAACAAACATAGGTGTGCAGATATCTCTTTCATATAGAGATTTCCTCTCTTTTGGGTATATACCCAGTAGTGGGATTGCTGGATCATATGGTAGCTCAATTTTATTTTTTTGAGAAACCGCCAAATGCTTCTCTATAGTGATTGTACCAATTTACACTTCCACCAACAGTGTACAAGGGTTCCCTTTTCTCCACATCCTTGCAAGCATTTGTTATTGCCTGTATTTTGGGTATAAGCCATTTGGACGAGGGTGAGATGATTTCTCATTGTAAGTTTTTTTTTTTTTTTTTTTTTTTTTTTTTTTTTTTTGCATATATCTGATGATCAGTGATGTTGAGCACCTTTTCATGTTCCTGTTTTCTATTTGTATGTCTTATTTTGGGTAATGTCTATTCAGACCTTTTGCCCATCTTTTGATAGGAATATTAGATTTTTTTTTTTTTTTCCTATAGTCTTTTGAGCTCCTGGCTATTATAATAACCTGGTATTCTGGTTATTAATCGCTTGTCAGGTGAGTAGTTGTAGTTTGCAAATATTTTCTCCCCTTCTGTGGGTTGTCTCTTCACTTTGTTGATTGTATCTTTTGCTATGTAGGAGCTTTTTAACTTGATGTTATCCTATTCATCCATTTTTGCTTTGGTTGTCTGTGTTTGTGGGGTATTGCTCAAGAAATCTTTGCTTAGATCAACGTCCTGGAGAATTTCCCCAATGTTTTCTTGTAGTAGTTTTATAGTTTGAGGTATTAGACTTAAATCTTTAATCCATTTTGATATGATTTTTGTATATGGTTGGAGATAGGGACCTAGTTTCATTCTTCTGCATCTGTAAATCAAGTTTTCCCAGCACCATTTATTGAAGTGACTGTCTTTTTCCCAGTGTATGTTCTTGGTACCTTTGTCAAAAATACTGTAGGCATGTCTTACTTCTGGGTTCTCTATTCTCATCGGTCTATGTGTCTGTCTTTATGTCAGTATCATGCCATTTTGGTTACTACAGCTCTGTAGTATAATGTGAAGTCAGGTAATGTGATTCCTCCAGTTTTGTTATTTTTACTTGGGATTTCTTTGGCTATTCTGGATCTTTTCTGGTTCCATATAATTGTTAGGATTTTTTTTTTCCTTTTCTGTGATGAATGTCAATGGTACTTTGACAGAGATTGCATTGAATCTGTAGATTGCTTTGGGTAGTAGCGATATTTTAACAATATTGATTCTTCCAATCCATGAACATGAATATTTTTCCATTTTTTGGTGTCCTCTTCAATTTCCTTCATTAGTGTTTTATATTTTTCATTATACAGATCTTTCACTTATTTGGTTAAGTTAATTCCTGGGTATCTAATTTTATGTATTGCTATCATAAGTGGGATTACTTTTTTATTTCTTTCTCACATTGTTCACTGTAGGAATATAGAAATACTACTGATTTTCGTATGTTGATTTTATATCCTGCGACTTCACTGAATTTATCAGTAAATTTAACAGTTCTTATGGTTTTCTTGTGAAATCTTTAAGTATTTCCAAATATAAGATCACATCATCCGCAAACAAGGATAATTTGATTTCTTCCTTTCTAATTTGGAGTCCTTTACATCTTTCTCTTGTCTGAATGCTCTGGCTAGGACTTCCAGTATTATGATGAATAACAATAGTGACAGTGGGCATCCATGCCATGTTCCAGATCTTAGAGGAAAGGCTTTCAGTGTTTCCCCATTCAGTATGATACTAGCTGTGGGTCTGTCATATACGGCTTTTATTATGTTGAGGTAAGTTTCTTCTATACCCAGTTTTTTGAGGGCTTTTATCATGAAGAGATGTTGAATTTTATCAAATGCTTTTTCCACATCAATTGAAATGATCATATGGTTTTATCCTTCATTCTGTTGATATGATGTAGCATGCTGATTGATTTTGTGTGTGTTGAACAATCCTTGGATCCCAGGGATAAATCCCACTTGGTCATGATAAATAATCATTCTAATGTATGCTTGAATTCAGTTTGCTGGAATTATTTGAGGATTTTTGCATCAATATACATCAGAGATATTGACCTGTAGTTTTCTTTTTTTTTGTTGTGTCTTTGTCCGGTTTTGCTATCAGGGTAATACTGGTCTCATAGAATGAGTTTGGAAATACTCCCTCTTCAACTATTTTTAGGAATAGTTTGAGTAGGATTTAAATTTATTTAATATAAATTTTATGTAACATAGCAGCCTTCAGAAATGAAGATCCTCCAAACAAGTAAGCTTGTGTATTTTAATGCTTCAGTTTGATTAAGAGTGAACAGTTGTCAAGAATTATGATTGGACAAAGAGGGCATAATCTAGTGGTAATAAACTGGGCTGGGGGGAGGCGGGAATTTAGTAAGTTCGGCTTGTTCAGATTCTTTTCTGTGTTCCTGTTTCTCTCCTCCTGGTATAGGGAGGATACCTCTGAAATACAGGTCTAGAGAAGGTCAAAGAGTAAGCTTGCTGGGATTTGTAGCCTACTTTAGGAGAAAAGTGTGATGGGAAAGTGAGAGTGACCTTTCTGCTTCTGCAGTTTTCTCAAAAGCCAATGTGTCACATGTTGGGGTAACATGTCCTCAATCCCACTAACCACATTTTGTCCTGTGTTTGCCTATCTGTGTTTCTGCTTTCTGTAGTTACTTGATATGTCTATGATTACTTTGAAGACAAGAAGAGTATGTCATGTTTACTCTGTATGCAACACCTAACCAAAACTCAATAAATATTTGCTAAATTTAGAGTAACTGCATGTTCTTCAAACTCATGGTTGTAAACATATCTGAATCCAAAATCTCTAGTTTCTGCATGCCAAAATGGACAGCCATCTCTGGCACAAGTGGTTTAAATAAGCTAACAAACAAAGAAGTGTTTGAACAAATTTGCAAACAAAACAAATGAAAAATAAAGTGTTACATTAATCTTCATGCAATAAAAATTCAGAATGCTGTATCTAGTAGCACCGTCCGTGCTCCTATGGACCAAAACACCAGTTGGTTTTGGTCAGTGTGTGTATAAATCACCAAGCCCAGCATGGCATTCACACAGCTAATTCCAAAATGTTTTTGAAATATATAGATGCGACTTAAAATTGTGCTTACCCAAAAAGTTTACAGAATTTAAAGCAAAATTCCCACCTGCCCATGGCGTGTTCACTTTTTACAGTTCATTGTTTACAGGCCTCTAACACTAGTGTTTACTTCATGATTCACGCAGGAAGAGCTACAACTGTATATTTACTCTTCGGATGGCTCAGATCCGGAGTAAGTAATAAAATCAAATTACACTACTCCAGCATTTCCCTTCAAACTCAACCTTGCAGCTCCATATTTTAATAATTGTACATTGGTCATTTTTGGTCATAAGACATTTGCAATTTCTTAGTCTTAGCGGCCATTAGATGGCAGTGGTAAACCATAATATCCATGACATTTCGTTTGGTTCTTTTCTTAGGCATAGTGCAAATCATTTTTCAAAAAGCAAAAGGCTGAAGAGAATGTTCAGAATAGAGATAAGCAACCAAATCTCTTTGAAAAATACAAATTTAATTAAATCCCCTCTACTTGAAATAAAAGAAATTTTAATATATATTTTCTTCCCGAAGCTTAGATTTTTAAACAGTGGCTAACAGCACTCTCTATAGTTACATGGACAAGGGATTGAATTTTTTTCTTCAAAACTCACCAACAAGCTCATCGTAGGCAATTACTAAATCTTTTTAACCTTTGTTTTCAAATCCGTAACCGCTATTCTTATAGTGCCAAACCCTACAGTGCAGTTTAGGCCACATAGTTCTCAATAAATGCTAACTCTAATAAAATAAAAATTATTTTATTACCAGAAGTTTGGTAGGTGGAAGAAAATTTAACTCAAAAGCCTTCACCTTGAGTTTAAAGATGGAGAGAGTGGTTGGACACTGAGGTTCACACCTGTAATCTTAGTACTTTGGGGGGCCAAAGTGGGCAGATCACTTGAGGTCAGGAGTTCAAGACCAGCCTGGCCAACATGGTGAAACCCCATCTCTACTAAAAATATAAAAATCAGCAAGGCACAGTGATCCGTGCCTGTAGTCCCCATTACTCTGGAGGCTGAGACAGGATTGCTTGAGCCAGAGAGGTGGAGGTCGTAGTGAGCTGAGATCGTGCCACCGCACTCTAGCCTGGGTGAGGAAAGTGAAACTCTGCCTCAACCAATCAATCAATAGAGAGAAAGAAGTATGAAGAACAGAAATAAAGGAAATATCTAATAGGTTTTGCAAGAGAAGCAGTGACAGAGTGAAAACATCAATTTTAGAGCTTCATAGACTAGTGGTGGAATACTGATTTTGCTGTTGACTACCTGTCACAGAAAGAAAGAGTCAAAGGAAGAATCCTTACATTGCTAAGCCTCAGTTTCTTTATAGGTGAACCAGGACTCATGACACTTTTAGGGCTAAGATAAGATAAAGCAAGCTAATATACATAAAGTACTTGTCAAATGGTAAGTGCTCAATGTTGCTATTTCTTTTCCTTGCAGATTTTAATAAAAAACTACTAAGAAATGTTGGACACTAAAGTTTGATTTCATTATTTTCCTTGGGCTTGAGCTCTCTCAGAAGTCTGTGGAACATACAGATCTAGTAACCCCACTATGTGTTTCTCTATGCAAAGGTTAAAGTTACAGGTCTTTACAATTTAAAAACCTTTGGCCGGGCATGGTGGCTCACGCCTGTAATCCCAGCACTTTGGGAGGCCAAGGCAGGTGGATTGCCTGAGGTCAGGCCAACACAGTGAAACCTCGTCTCTAAAAAAATACAAAAATCAGCCAGGTGTGGTGGACACACTTGTTATCCCAGCTACTCCAGAGGCTGAGGCACGAGAATCGCTTGAATTCGGGAGACAGAGGTTGCAGTGAGCCGAGATCGCATCACTGCACTCCCACCTGGGTGACATAGCGAGACTCTTGTCTCAAATAAATAAATAAATACAATACATTTAAAAAATCTTCCATCCAAACCTATAGATTATCTTAAATCTTCAACAGCTTTTTTTAAGCTTCCGTTCTCTGGGTGAGATGTTAATGGGTGTTGAGAGGACAAGACAAGTCAGCCTAAGGAATTAGAAAACACGCAGAGAATTAATCCCCTAAATGGAAACACAGTCACTTCATGATCTATGTTTTAAAAGATTATGAGAAATAAACTCCTTCAAAATGATGCCTATGGTTTTTCTCCAGGCCAGGGGTGGGGTTAAGAGAATTAAATTATGGATTAAAGAAAGCAAAAATACAAGCAAATTGTGTTGACTGATGGATCAATGTTGACCTAACAGGTGATGCTATAAGTCCCAGTAAAGAATACCAAGAGTAGCAATGTGAACAATGTTCTGTGTCCTTACTCTTTAATATGTAAATGGAATTTCCATGGATTAGAATTTGTGAGTTCAATAGTAGAAAAATAGATGGTATCAATTTGTAAACAGGCTGGGTGTGGTGGCTCAAGCCTGTAATCCCAGCACTCTGGGAGGCGAAGGGGATGGATCACATGAGGTCAGGAGTGTGAGACCAGCCTGGCCAGCATGGTGAAACTCCATCTTTACTAAAAATACAAAAAGTAGCCAGGCAGGGTGGCACACACCTGTAATCCCAGGTACTCAAGAAGCTGAGGCACAAGAATTGCTTGAACCCAGGAGGCGGAGGTTACAGTGAGCCGAGATTGCATCACTACACTCCAGCCTGAGAGACAGAGTGAGACTCCGTCTCAAGAAAAATAAATAAATGAAATCTGGAAATAGATTCCTGTATATAGAAGAAGATACATGCCCAAGAAAGGATACATTTTCTTGGGCATATATCTTCTTGGGAATATTCGTGCTCTGTTACCTACTAATTCTCGGTATCAGTCTTTGTTTTTAAAGAGAGCAGCATAGTTAAAATGTTGAAAACGTAGCCATCCTACTGTCTAACTGATTACCAACGGAGAGACTGAGGCTTTGAGAGACGGGATTTTTCCAGGCTGCACAGGTTGTTAGTGGCACTACTTGCCTAATTCCCAATCCAGTACTTGTGTGTGTGTGTGTGTGTGTGTGTGTGTGTGTGTGTGTGACGGAGTCTCGCTCTGTCGCCCAGGCTGGAGTGCAGTGGCGCGATCTCGGCTCACTGCAAGCTCCGCCTCCTGGGTTCCCGCCGTTTTCCTGCCTCAGCCTCCCGAGTAGCTGGGACTATAGGCGCCGCCACCTCGTCCGGCTAATTTTTTTTTTTTTTTTTGGTATTTTTAGTAGAGATGGAGTTTCACCGTGTTAGCCAGGATGGTCTCGATCTCCTGACCTCGTGATCCACCCGCCTTGGCCTCCCAAAGTGCTGGGATTACAGGCGTGAACCATTGCGCCCGGCCAATACTTTGATTTTTAACATCCTGCCTCACAGAATAGAAAAAATCCAGTTAGATTCTAGTCTTTTTCATTTTAAGTTTTAACTAATTGCTATGCTTCCTTTTAGCTAGCAGACTGAAGAGTTGCTGATTGTAAAAAGCAAGCAGACTATGAAATGAAAACCCTGCTTATAAATCCAAATTAAGAGCATACCTTTATTGGACAGTTTTAGGGACCTGGAGGGATTCCTGATCTTTTAATTTCTTATTTATTCAGGAAACAAGGGTGTAAACAACATAAATACTTCAAAAACACATTTTAACTGCTGCTAATCTTGAAAGCCAAAATGAGAGAATAGTGGAATAATAGCCCGGTCTAGGGGTAACCTGGGTGAAAAGCCAAACACTTAGCTGAATTGGCCGTCCTGTCAATCTTGCCTTTCATTCCCAGGGTGGTAGAAAGGTATCGAGATGCCTCCCTTATGTTGCTTAATCCTGCTGGCCAAAAAGGCTGAGGTTTCTCATTAATTTAATGGGAGGCTGCTAAGTCCTTATCATTCTCACCATGGAATGCGCCATGGTCAGCAAATCTGTCATTCCCAATTTATGATTGTCTGATAGTTCAAAAGCTGCAGCACTCGATCATCTCAGGGAATCCATTCTCTTTTGGTGCACCTTGGATAGAGATATTTCAATATAAGAACGGCACATTTTAAATGTCAAATGATAAACTAACATGTTCATGATTTTAAAAATAATTGTTTTCTTTGAAAAAAAAGAATTTCTTGGAACATAATCCAAATGACATTAGAATGTAGTTGAGACATTAAACTTTCTTTTTTAAAGTTGTGAGCAGCTGGGAACGGTGACTCATGCCTGTTATCCCAGCACCTTGGGAGGCTGAGGCAGGCAGATAGCCTGAGCCCAGGAGTTCGAGACCAGCCTAGGCCACACTGTGAAACCAAATCTCTACTAAAAATACAGAAATTAGCCAGGCATGGTGGTGTGCACCTGTAGTCCCAGCTATTGAGGAGGCTGAAAGGTAAGAGGATCGCTTGAGCCCAAGAGGTCACAGCTGCAGCAAGCCATGATTGTGCCATGGCAACTCAACCTGGGTAACAGTGTGAGACCCTATCTCAAAAAAAAAAAAAAAAAAAAAAAATTAAATTAAAAAGTGTGGGCAATGTCCCTAATTTGCAGTTTATGGATTAAATGTTAATTTAAAGAATACTTACAAAATATACCTATTCTCTTAGAGATTCCTTTATAACTCAAACTAAAAAGTTCTATGTTACTAGATGGTTAACCTCAGTTAAAGACAAGGAACATAAGGCTAAGAGCAGTTAAATCATCGGGCACAGGTAACACAGCTGGTCAAGTCAATGGAACCCAGAACATCTAATTCCTTAACTGGCACGTTGTTTTTCACTAGGCCATGTTGTTCTTGGGAATTCTTTTGATTCTGGTTCACCTGGGAGATTGAAGGGATAAGCCAGATTGCTCTCATATCTTGGAGTTCTGGTTGGAGATGGGGAAGGAGGAGGGGGAAGAATACCTAATCTGAGCAAGTTTTCTGAAGAAGATAGCATTTGAAGCCACTGTGTGTTGAATAAACATGGAGACAGACCTGGTCCAGTGGAAAGATTATGAATCTCTCCTTGATGGCTACTTGATCATTTGACTCTCAGTTTTCCTAAGAATAAATAGGAAAAAAAACATAAGCCTTGGGAAGCTGTTTAAGGGAAAATTGGGTAGAATATGTAAAGCATCTAGCAGAGTGATTTACTCACATTTGGTGTTTAGTTAACATAAAAACTAATTTCCCAGGCTTCTAAGGCAATTAACCACTGAAACTAAATTTGAAATTAAATCTGGGCATAGGGTAAGAAAGCAAGAAGTAAGAGAGACTTGGAGTCTGTTGTACTCTAATAAAGTGAAATGTGCAAAGGAGAAAAAGTGTTAATCTTTTCCTCACCTGTTTCAATGTTCCCAGCTAAGGCACCTGTAACAAAAGATAGATTAACAAGAGAAAAACAAATCTATTTAATATAAGTTTTGCCCAACATGGGAGCCTTCAGAAATGAAGACCCGCTGGGCGCAGGGGCTCACGTCTGTAATCCCAGCACTTTAGGAGGCCGAGGTGGGTTGGTCACTTGAAGTCAGAATTTCGAGACCATCCTGGCCAACATGGTGCAACCCCTTCTCTAATAAAAATGCAAAAATTAGCTGGGAGTGGTGTGCATACTTTTTATCCTAGCTACTTGGGAAGCTGAGACAGTTAAATCTCTTGAATCCAGGAGGCAGAAGTTGCAGTGAGCCAAGATCATGTCATTGCATTCCAGCCTGGGTGACAGAGCAAGAATCCGACTCCAAGAAAAAGGAAAAAGAAAAAAAAGAAAAAAAAAAAAAGAAATGACGCAAAGAAACAGGGAAACCTATATGTTTTTATGCTTAGGTAAGAGGAAGAGTGGAGAGTTGTGCAGAAGTGTGATTGGACAAACGAGGTATGATCTAATGGTAACAAACCCCATCTTAGCAAGGCCTGTTTGTTCAGATTCTTCTCTGCGTCTTTCTGACTTCAGAGATAAGAACATTCTTTCCCCCCAGGTACAAGGAGGGCACCTCAGGGAACAGGATTTTATGACCTGCTTCATGGGAGACTCAGCTGATTTTATTCTCTGCTACAGGAGAGAAGGCCAGAGAATTATTTCTACGTTTTATGGCCTGCTTCAGAGGAGAAGGGGCAAGGGGAAGGTGAGGGTGACCTTCATGTTTCTACAGTTTTTCAAATGTCAAGATGCCACATTCTGGGTTAGTGTGTCCTGAACCCCATCAACTGCAAAACTTTAAAAAGTTCAGGAACATACCAGTGTACTGTTCTGTTTGTTCAGGAAATACAGTGCTGTTTAATAAAGTTAAGGAATCATAGGCTATCTAGTCTGTGTTTCCTAAACATTCTGTCTCACTTTGGAGTATTTCAATCTTAGCAGTTGCTAGAATCTAATAGGATCATCTGCAGAGTCACCAAAAAAGACTTCTGAGACCAATGCTTTTAACTGAGACTGCTTTCTTGAAAATTAGATTGTTACGTCTTTTTCCCCTTTGTGCTGTAGTTGGAGTCAAGACAGTTTTCAATTTTCATTTGTCCTGTGGTGGGTGGTATTTTCTGTATACTATTGATTGGAGGCAAATAGTGTCTGAGAAGAGAGAGTTTTCTTAGGCTATTGTGCCTTTCATCAAACAAGATAAATCATCAAATGAGCAAATTTGAGGTCTGTTTGATTGTTATTCTTTACACAGTTTTGCCATGTGGAACGGACATTGAGAGAACACATACTCCATTGGTCTTTAGAGAATTAACAACAATATATTCTCGAGTAAATGTAGGCAAACTTGCCTTCCTGGTATTAGTGAGGCTCCTGGGAAACATTACTGAATAAGACACAGTCATTATCCTTAGGGAGCTCAGAATTTACAACTTGTTTATTGAACTACTGAAACAATTTACAGAACTGAGTTTTAGTCAAGAAAATGAAAAGGGGCTACAAACCAGTGCTCACAGCGAAGCAGGTTTTCTGCTTTTAAAAAGCAATTCCATATACAAATGTTTGCTGCAATGTAATAAACAAGATTACTGGAAGAGAAAGAAGTAATTTAACTCTTTTTTTTTTTCTTAGTGGTCTAATCAAGCTTCCACCAAAAAGAAAAAAAAAAGTGTGAACTTTCACCTTTTGCAGGAATTTAATTTTAGCTTAAGCTATCCAAGTTGTTTCTTTTTATTCTTGGGTCATACATTACCTCAACTCAAAGTTTAGATAGACAGGCTATTAGAAATCTGAATAGAATTCCCTTCCTTCCTTCCTTTCTTCCTTCCTTCCTTCCTTCCTTCCTTCCTTCCTTCCTTCCTTCCTTCCTTCCTTCCTTCCTTCCTATCTTCTTTTATTGTCCTTTAATGACTATTAGGGCCTGAAAAAGTCACAAATATATGAACACATACCACCTGATTTTATGTATGGTGCGAGACAAAGAGTGTGTTAAATGTTTCAAGAGAGCATTTACAAAGGGCAATGGGAATGCAAAAGAGAGAGTAGATTGAAATTTGAGTAATTTGTAAATTGGGAACAAAAACAGATTATTTAACCCCAAAACTTTTAACTTCTAGACTTTTGATATAGATATATCTTCCTTTCTGAGGCTGTTAGTGGTAGTATGAGGAGATTAAGTATAATAAATTCAACTTTCTACTCACATGTGAGGTGATGTGTTAGGAATATCAAGAGGGAAACCTTTGAAGAGGGAGTATTGTCTGGGGTAAGCCTTGAATGTCTGTAGGATTTAACTCAGTGGAGACAAATATCAAGGAATTTTCAAGTAGAGATAACATCATGAGCAAAATAAAAGAGAAAAGTGTGAAAAGATACAGGTCATTTGGAGGAATAATCCTTTACTTAACAGGATGGGGCATTTTAAACAAAAGAAAATAAGAGTGAAACCACTAAGTAACTTTCTCCTGAAAGGAAAAAGGGTGGAGGATGGAGTGAGGACCACACAAGTTAAAGAGATGATAATGTGCTTGCATGAGGGAAATTTGATACTACCTGATGCTTATAAAACAAATTACTGTAAAAATATTTGCTGTTAATAAATGATCAGAAATATATGGATGAAAAACAAATGATTGGAAAATATATTGTCATTATAAAATTTACAGTGGTACCACATATACAACCTGACAAAATGTGCACGATGTTTAGACTATTCCATCAGAAACACTTCTTCAAAATTCCTATACTTTCTGAGATGGATGGAGTTTGGTATGGTAGGTGGGGAGTGATAAACTGAAGTGAGGTTGGAAAATCAGGTTGGACTCAAAAGCTTTGAAATCCATTCTTAGGAGTTCTAACTTTCTCCAAAAAGCAGACAAATGGCACGATTAATCAGTATTCTAGAAAAAACTTTCAGGCTGAGGTATGGATTGGATAGGGGAGGAGATTGTTAGCAATGAGATCTATCGGTCGGTTATAGATGAACCTGTGAAAAGTATTGAAGGACTGAGTGGTGCTGTTTATAGAGCACCCTCGACATCTGTAACTCCATCTTAGAAAAAGACTCATCTTACATTTCAGAATGCATCATACCAACAGGGATCAGATGTTCACCTAATCAATAGGGACTGCAATCAATCAGATAAGGACATAACCAGGCACACTCTTTACTATCAATTCAGTCCTCACCAGAAGATTCTGGGGCCATAAGAATAGCAAAACTTCACCAGCTCAAGATGGCCATCTTGATAGACCGAGTTATGCTGTCACTTGTAATTAGCACCTGGCACTTGAGGTTGAAGGCTCTGCCCAAATAAAAGACTCTTCCGTGCAAGTCATTGACATCCATCAGATCAGGCCAGGACTCTCCTTGTCCATGTCACTCTCCTTGCACTGGTTCATTTGACCCCATTTTCCTAACCCTTTTTATCTTGATGTTAATTGTTTGTCTGATATGGAATGTTTAATCTATAACATTTATATATTAATTATGCTGCCATGTGTGATTTGCAATATTGACTGACGTGTGGCTTGAGCCCGTGTGCCCATGGCGCTAACTACTGAGTGAACAGGTCGTGCTAAGAAGAATTGCTTCCTTGGGAACTCCAGGTAGCTCGTGACTTTTACTATTGAAATAACACCAATAAAAATCTGACCTTGTGGAAAGATACAAACATGCACAGACTTGGTTATGTCTCATCTTTTGCTGCTCACAGTACAGTTACAGTGGTATTAAAGAAGAGCAGTGGGTTCTGAACACATTTCAGAATTATGACATCAAGTTTGGACATGGCTTTTGAGGCAGAGGAGCAGGTTAAAGAAGCTTTCAGTTAAAGTATAATAATAATAATAATTAAACAAAAGAAGCATTCAGGCTCTTGGTATCCTCATTGATAAAAACGGAGGTGGAGGCAAGGTGATGTAGTAGTAATTTCTTTTAATAAGCAATAACTTCTAAAATGCTTTTCATAATTGCTCCCAATTAGATAAATGGAAATGAAAAAAAAATTTAAAAGGCTAATAAAACCTTGCTGAAAGAGAACAAGGGTACAAAAGAGAAGAAGGGAAAGAAGAGATAGGGAAACAAAACATCAAAATTTGACTGAAATTTGGGTAAAAATAATTAAGGTTAAACCTAGTTTAGGTTAGGTAAAACTCAAGAATTCAATTTTTTGTATCTTAGGGATTTGATAATGCAGCAAAAAGTTACTAAGAGGAATACAGAGAGATCTTTTTGGTGTGAACACCAAAGAGAACACAAAAATTGAGCTTCACATTGCTTACTATTTGGTAAACTGTTTCATTGTCAATTAATGCTGTATAATAAACCTCTTTATATAGATTATTCTTCCACAACATAATTTTAAATGGGTGGTTAATATTGCATTATATAAATATACCATCCCCCTCTAGGGGACTGCCCAGACTTTAGTCTAGTTATAGATCTAGAAGCAAACAGGGGTTTGGGGGATGGTTCCTGAGGAGAATCAACATTATCCTGCCTGGCAACTGGCTCAGGCAGTCCATCACTGTTGCCTTAGGCAGTGCAAGCTTTATCCCCTCAGACAAAGGTGGAAAGGCTGATGGCAGCATGGGTTAGGGAGGGGATGTTGCCACTACTGGGGATGGGGAAGCTATTCCTTCTGGCAAAAAAGGTTCATCAGAGTTTACAAACTCAGTGTCCCCAGCTTCATCAGGCTCCTCCCACACGTCCCCATTCCAAGTTGCAGGGTCCCATTCTTTTTTTTTTTTCCCCAGGTTGGAGTGCAGTGGCACGATCTCGGCTCCCTGCAAGTTCTGCCTCCCGGGTTCACGCCATTCTCCTGGCTCAGCCTCCTGAGTAGCTGGGACCACAGATGGCGCTGCCGCACCCAGCTAATTTTTTGTATTTTTGGTAGAGACAGGGATTCACCGTGTTAGCCAGGATGGTCTCGATCTCCTGACCTTGTGATCCGCCTGCCTCAGCCTCCCAAAGTGCTGGGATTACAGGCGTGAGCCATCACACCCGACCGCAGGGTCCCATTCTTTTCCAATCAATGCCCTCACTTTAACAGTAGACAGCTGGGGAGGCTGTGCATGCATCTTTCATTGCAGGTCAGCCCCTCCCATGATGAGTTTATGTCTGTTTTTCCACAATTTCACCTCTTTCTCTACAGCTCTTTCTCACTCAGGGCAATCTTAGTAGATTTGAGGCTAAATATCTGCTTCTGTAGCCAAGGGTTAGAATCCTTGAGTTCATCATCTTCTTTCATCACTTTGTCCAGTGAACTTAGGAGCAACCAACCAACTTCATTTTGTTCCTTGATTCTCTACATATGGTCAAAGGTAGTAGGTATAGAGTCACTAAACTCCTTGCATCTCACGAGCGGTGAATCAGGAGTGTCAGATGCATTTATCTTGCGTAACTCTCTAAACAGTTCATGCCAAGAACTATCAGTTTTCTCCATACTATTAGAAGTAGAGACTTTAGCATTTTGGGCTCTAATCATATTAAGCAGACAATTCCAGAAACCCCAAAACCAATGAAAGAGCTCTATCCTTAATATTCTGTTCCTCTAGAACCACTCCTGGTTTCAAAATCTGTATTAGTCAGGGTTCTGTACAAGAACAGAACTAATAGGATAGATATACATACATACAAAAAGGAGTTTATTAAGGAGTATTAACCCACACAATCACAAGGTCCCACAATAGGCCATCTGCAAGTTGAGGAGCAAGGAGAGCCGGTCAGAGTCCCAAAGCTGAAGAACTTGGAGTCTGACATTTGAGGGCAGGAAGCATCCAGCATGGGAAAAAGACATAGGCTGGGAGGTTAGGCCAGTCTAGCCTTTTCACACTTTTCTCTCTGCTTTATATTATGGCTGTGCTGGCAGCTGATTAGGTGATGCCCACCCAGATTAAGGGTGGGTCTGCCTTTCCCAGCCCACTGAGTCAAATGTTATTCTCCTTTGGCAGCACCCTCACAGACACACCCAGGATCAATGTTTTGCATCCTTTAATCCAATCAAGTTGACACTCAGTATTAACCATCACAAAAATTTTAGTTGATTTCCTGTTTTTCACCAATGAATAGTATTCCAACATTCACTGTAGCCAAACTTTCAAACATGTATTGAAGAATCTATCTTTACTGAAATTGAAAAGTAACTGTCTCTGTATATTACATTTCTATAAATATCTGAGTTCTTTCTGGACTTTACATTGTGTCATTGAACTGCACTTGTTCCTCTCTATTTTAATTACTTTTTTCTTATTTATTTTAATACCTAGTAAGTCACAAAGCACACCTTATTTCCAAAATCTGTTGGCTATTTTAAAATTTATTTCTTACAGGTAATGTTTTAATAACTTTTACACTAATTGGACTTATAAGATATTTATAAATTAATTTGGAGAGAGCTGATTTTAAGCAGTGAATCTTTAAGAATTAGGGTATTCCTATTCTTAGATAATTCTCAATTTTATTAAAATAAGACTTTTATTTTACCTTTGATGTCAGCTTTTGAACTCTAATATATAGTCTACAACATATAAGAAGCTAAAAGGTTTTTATTTTTTCCTTTTAAAATCGGGAATATAAACAGCAGGGCATGGTAATATAAACATGGGATGACCTGGCATGGTGGCTCATGCCTGTAATCGCGCTTTGGGAGGCTGAGTCGGGTGGATCACTTGAAGTCAGGAGTTAGAGACCAGTCTGGCCTACATGATCTCTACTAAAAATATAAAAATTAGCCAGGTATGGTGGCATGCACCAGTAGTCCCAGTTACTTGGGAGACTGAGGCATGACAATCACTTGAATCCAGGAGGTAGAGGTTGTTGGGAGCTGAGATCACACCACTGCACTCCAGCCTGGGTGACAGAGCAAGACTCTGTCTCAGGAAAAAAAAAAAAAAAAAACCATAAAATCAGGAATATAAATGAAATTTAATTAGCTAAATACATTTCTGGTGTTAAACTGCTCATACATTTTCTCCCTTACACAGTAAAGGATAAATAATATTAATAGGTTCAATATAAATTATACCTTGCATTCTTAGAGTAACCATACTTGATCATGAATGACATATTATCATTTTAAGGCAATGATTAATTGTTTTGCTAACATTTTGTTTGGAGATTTTGTTTCTAAGTTCTGAAATGCCAATTATCTTTGATTTTTTAAAATTATTTTAAAGATCACATTTCTACTATCTTCAGGAAATGAGAAAATGAATCCAGGAAATTTCCATCTTTAAATATACTCTATAAGTGTGCTGTCCAATACTCACACAGCTATTGAGACCTGGAATATAACTAGTCTGAATGGAGATGTTCTGTAAGTATATCATACATACCAAATTTCAAATACTTAGCATGAAAAAGGTGTTCAAATATTGTACTTTTGTATTGAATGTACATTGGAATAATATTTTGGATACATCAACTTTTACAAAATTTTATTATTACAATTAATATATAATTATAATTATCTATTAAATCAAATTTTTAAAATTTCTATTACTTATATGGAGTATTCATTTATATTTCTGTTGTATAGCTTCTCTCAATAACATTCTAAGTAGGAGATGAATGAACTAGTTCTTAGGAGT
>NW_016802926.1:254228-259798 GCF_001698545.2 Rhinopithecus bieti | reverse complement strand
TTATAATTATCTATTAAATCAAATTTTAAAATTTCTATTACTTATATGGAGTATTCATTTATATTTCTGTTGTATAGCTTCTCTCAATAACATTCTAAGTAGGAGATGAATGAACTAGTTCTTAGGAGTTGGAAAGGTATTCTCTGTCACAGTGATTAAATGGGTGTGGTAGCAGGGCATGAATATACACACAAATCAATGTAACAACATAGGAAATTCAGAATTTGCCTTTTTGGGGTAATTAATCTTTAATAAACATTTTAATTTTTTGATTATTGTTTTATTGAGCTTCTCTACCACATTTCCACCATTTTTTATAATGTATATTTCCTCAAACATTGCTTTTTTATTCAGATGTAAGAAGTTAATAGTATAGAGTCATACTTCCTTTAACACTGCACTACTTCTCAACTGGAGGTGATTTTGCCTTCCCCGACATTTGTTAACGTATGGAGATATGTTCAGATTTTACAGATGGAAGTGGGAATGTGCTATTGCCATCTAGTTGGTAGAATCTAGGGCTATCCTGTTACAATGCACAGGATAGCCCTATAAAAAAGAATTATCTGGCCCCAAATGTCAGTGTTGCTAAAGTTGAGAATTTTTGATCTCTGATAATATCCCATACCCTTCATCATTTTTCAAGCTTAGGTTTTACGTATTTTTTTGTTTTTTTGCATTTAACATTTTCTGAGGTTTGCCTGTGGTCTTTTCAAAGAACTGGTGCTTGAATTTATTTATCAGTTTTGCATTTTACTATTTTTAATATTAAATGTTAATGATACAATTTAATATTTTATCACTAATTTTAATGTAGTTCTTAATCTCTATTAACTTCCCTTTTCTGCTTCTACATTTAGAAGCATTTAGAAGCAGAAAAGGGAAGTTTCATTTTGTATTACTTTTTACACCTTCTTGAGTGACATTCTTTTGTTAAGCACAAAGTGCTCCGTATTTTCCTATTAGTATACTTTTAAATCTGTTCCCATAGATTTTAAAACATATTATTGAAAGATAATTAATATAAAAACAGAAAAGTGCAAGCACCATAGTCATAAAGCTCAATGAATTTTTATAAATTGAACACACTCATACAACCATCACCAACTGAATACACCTGTGTCATCTGTACCTAGATCAAGAAATAGAATGTACTAGCTTCCCAGAGCCCTTCTTTCTAGTCACAATCGTCCCAAAGGTAACTAATACTTTAACTTTTAGTAGCATAGATTAATTTTGCCTTTTCTGTTCTTTGCATAAGTGAAATCATAGTTTGCAGTTTTTGCATCTGGCTTCTTTGGTTCAGTATTATTTGTGAGCTTCCGCCATATTGTTATGTATAATTATAATGTATTCATTCTTATTGCTATATATTATTTTATTCTGTGAATATATCACCGTTTGTTTATCCATTCTACTCTTGATGGGTCATTTCTAATTATAGAGTATTATAAATATTGCTGCTATGAACTTTCTAGTAGATGTCTTTTGGTGAACATATGGATGCATGTCTGGTGGGGATATACTTGGAATATGTATTTTCAACATTAATAGTTTTGACCAGTTTTCCAAGTTGGTTGTACTAATTTCATTTCTACTAGCAATATATGGGATACTTGGTTACTCCATATCCGTGACAAAATTTAGTATTGATTGTTCTTTTTAATTTTGGCCATTCTGGTGGGTATGCAATGGTCTCACATTGTGGTTTTAATTTGCATTTTTTCTGATGATATGCGAAGTTATTTTTTCTTATTTTATTGGCCATTTAGATACTTCTTTTGTGAAGTAACTGTTCAAGTTTTTTGTCTATTTTTATTTTGTATTTTCCTATTGATTTTTAAGTGTTCTTTTTTTCTGGATCTGAAGTCTTTGTTACACATGTACATTATGAGTATCTTCTTTCTCTATAGGAGCTGTTTTTTCACTCTCTCAATGGGGTCCTTGATTAACATAGTTTTATAATTTAAAATTGTGCAGTGGATCACTGTTTTTCTTTGAAGAGGTGTGTTTTATTTATTGTTTAAAAATTCTTGTTCTAAAGTTGCAAAGATGTTATCTCCTTTGTTGTATGGTAAACCTTCGATTGTATTAATATAATAATCGCCTAGGTTTGATATATAGACACTTAATTGGTTATATTCCAGAATCTAGAATACAATATAGAATTAGCTAGATAATTTAAAGTACAGTTTTGATTTATTTTGTTACCCAAAAGTTTCTTAGGCGGATGTTTTAAAATTTCTTTGTTGTATGATTTTTTGTTTACTATTATTATTAGAGTTTTAGTGTATTTAGATATGTGGTCCATATAATTTCCACATAAAATAATTTATTGTGCTTTCCTGTGGCATATTACATTACTGATTTTGGTAAAATATCTCTAAGATACTTGGAAAGAAAGAATATTCTCTAGTGGTAAAACTCAAAATTCCATATATATATATATGTGCATCATTAGTTATTATTATAGCAGCTCATATTAATTATTTATTATGGGCTGGACACTAATTTTAGTACTAAATGTATAAACTTATTTAATATTCATTTTAATGATATCATCCATTTTATAAGGGAGGATAGAAGGAAACTGAGGCAGCAAGATGGTAGGTGTATTATCTAAGGACTGAGCTAGTTAAGAGGAGGAAGTAAGTTTGAAATTCAAGTTATACAGGTCTGTAGCCAACGTTCTTGATCATGACTCTGTTTTACATGTATCTCTATGTTGTTATATTATTATTTTCATATCCATAAAATTAACAAACTAAATACACAATTAGACCTCTGTATTCATGGATTTTGCATCCTTGGATTCAATCAACTGCAGATGAAAATTAAAAAAAGAATTCATATAGAAAATATAGCATAACAATTTACATAGCATTTACATTGTATTAGGTATTGTAAGTAATATAGAGATGATTTAAAGAATGTGGGAGCAATGAGATACCATCTCACACCAGTTAGAATGGCGATCATTAAAAAGTCAGGAAACAACAGGTGCTGGAGAGGATGTGGAGAAATAGGAACACTTTTACACTGTTGGTGGGACTGTAAACTAGTTCAACCATTGTGGAAAACAGTGTGGCGATTCCTCAAGGATCTAGAACTAGAAATACCGTGTGACCCAGCCATTCCATTACTGGGTATAAACCCAAAGGATTATAAATCATGATGCTATAAAGACACATGCACACATATGTTTATTGTGGCAGTATTCACAATAGCAAAGACTTGGAACCAACCCAAATGTCCATCAATGATAGACTGGATTAAGAAAATGTGACACATATACACCATGGAATACTATGCAGTCATAAAAAAGGATGAGTTCATGTCCTTGTAGGGACAT
Organism: Rhinopithecus bieti; assembly: GCF_001698545.2. Classification (NCBI taxonomy): domain Eukaryota; kingdom Metazoa; phylum Chordata; class Mammalia; order Primates; family Cercopithecidae; genus Rhinopithecus; species Rhinopithecus bieti. The sequence continues at coordinate 256,446 of NW_016802926.1, read as the reverse complement.
GGATGCAGTTGGAAACCATCATTCTCAGTAAACTATCGCAAGAACAGAAAACCAAACACCACATGTTCTCACTCATAGGTGGGAATTGAACAATGAGAACAGATGGACACAGGAAGGGGAACATCACACAGTGGGGCCTGTTGTGGGGTGGGGGTGGGGGGATAGCGTTAGAAGATATACCTAATGTAAATGACGAGTTAATGGGTGCAGCAACCAACATGGCACATGTATACATATGTAACAAACCTGCACGTTGTGCACATGTACCCTAGAACTTAAAGTATAATAATAATAATAAAAAGAAAGTGGGAAGATATACATAGGTTACATTCAAATACTACACCATTTTATATAAGGAAGTTGAGCATACATGAATTTTAGTATCCAAGATGGTCCTGAAACTCATCCCATTTGGATACCAAGGGACGATTTGTAATAGTCAATTATTTTATATACTGAACTTTTGTCTTGATTGGCCAAAGACTGAGAAAACATTAAATGCTTTTTGCCATGACTACAATGTAAGTTTTTATTGTTTCATTGGATTTTGCTGTTTTTTTGAAGGGCCATGGTACATAGCACATACAAAGTTTTATCTTTTACAAATTCGTTCTGGATTTTCTTTTATGAACAGAAAATAGTTCTCTCTGCCCTGTTTATGTTTAATTTGAAGTTTACCTTTTCTGAGATTGACACATGTGCTTTTAAATTTGCATTTCCCTGGCATATATTTACTTGTCTCTTTATTTCCAGCCTTTCTGTGATTTAAGGTCTTTACACTGCTGAAGAGTCATATAATTCTTTTTTAAAAGAATTTTTCCAGCTTTATTGAGGTACGATTTATAAATAAAAATTGCATATACCTAAGGTGTATAATGTGAAGATTTGATATACACATGCATTGTGAAATGATTCTCAAAATCAAGTTAATTAACATATCAATTCACATAGGTACCTTTCTTGGGGGTGGGAACACTTAAAATCTACTCTCTTGGCAAATTTCAAGTTTATAATACATGATTATGAACTATAGTCACCACAATCTACATTAGATCTTCAGAAGTTATTAATGTTATAATTGAAAGATTATACTCTTTAACAAGTATCTTTCCTTTCTCCCCATCTCCCAGGCCCTGGTAACCACCCTTCCACTCTCTCTTTCTCTAGGTTTGACTTTCTTGGAGTCCACATATGTGAGATCATGCAGCATTTGTTTTTCTGTGCCTGGTTTATTTCACTTAGCATAATGTTCTCCAGGCTCATCCAGGTTGTTGCAAATGGCAGGATTTTCTTCTTTTTTAAGGCTTGGAGAGTCATTTGTTTTCATAAAAGGTATGTATTTCAATACTTTTGCTATTGATTCATTTTTAATAATTATTTTGGAGCTTCCTCCTTCACATTTCCTATTTTTGATCTCCTTTCGTTTTCCTTTCGAGGAGCTGGGTAGCCTAGTGGTTAAGCACTCAGATGTGGTACTCAGACTCTCTGGGCTTAACTCCTGGCTACACCATTTTGCTAACCCTATAACTGTGAACAAGTTCCTTGATTTCTCTAAAACTGTATTTTCCTCTGCAATGGGTATAGCAACAGAGTCTATTTCATAGGGTTATTGTGAGATTTGAGTGGGTTACTAAGTTAAAGTATTTGGAACAGTGCTTCGCCCATAGTAACCACTGGGTAAACACTGCCTGTTATTATACTACTGTCTTCTCTCTTCTTAGATTTCTGATATTGCTTTTGTCTCTGTCAGCTGTTCCCTTCTTTTTGTAATTTTTTGGAAGGAGACATAGTTATTATGGTTTGTCTTTTCTTTTCTTTTGTATATATGTCAGCCCAATTAGATACGCAATTCTGGTTCCTAAATGATTTTCTTAGACTCTGAAGGCAACTCTCTATGATCCTTTGGCATTCAGTATTGTGAAAAACTTGATGCCAACTTGAGGATTGCTTTTGTAAGTCACTTGCCCTCGCCCTTCCCTGCCAGCACCCCCGTGTTGATGCTTGTGGGATGCTGTTTTAGTGCTGAAATGAAATGTTTCATCAAGATATATCAGGCTTAAGTCTGCTTTAATTAAGTTTGCCTAACATTAAACATGTCCTCTACACTTGTAGTCAAATGACTTTCTTCAACTCTGCTAAGTTTTCTATTGCTTCTTTCTCTTTTTTTTTTTTTTTTTTTTTTTTTTTTTTTTTTTTTTTTTTTTTTTTTTTTTTTTTT